>NC_088374.1:1961111-1971111 GCF_034508935.2 Berghia stephanieae | reverse complement strand
TGTATGTGTTATGGCACGATAAATATTGGGTTAATCACAACAAAGAAATGAAAGAATACGTAAATATATATCATATAATATGTGTATATATGTATAATATGTTTGTATATGCATATGTATTCATGTGTATGTATACTTAAACATTATGTAAGTGGGTGTACGATATTATATATATATATATATATATATATATATATATATATATATATATATATATATATATATGGGAGTGGCGTGTATGTATATCCTTTCTTTAAAAAATATAGCCTTGTGGAGAACATTGTTCTTATTTGAGTCAATAAAAAAATTGATACGGCGCACAACTCTCCTGAAAGATTTGAAAAATAGAAATGTATTTTTTACAGATAGATAAACAGATAACTTGATTTCCTTTTATAATGTAAAGTCAGTTTGAAAGTTCGTTAAGTCAAACAGATATCATAAAAAAGTTACCGAAGACACTAACACTCTCATGGCCACACCCCCAGCTCTATCTGTCCTTACTCCCGTTGTGTTGATTTAGCGGTGATCAGTGTTGTGTAGTAGTGTGTTCTCATTGCGTGTATGTTTATGTGTGTGCTTGTGTGTGTGTGTGTGTGTGTGTGTGTGATTGTGGTGTATACATATGTGTGTGTGTTTGGAATGTGGTTGCGTGGAAGAAAAAAAAGGGGGGTTGGGGGTGTCCATCAAGTAGAGAAATTCCTGAGCAAGGGAGGGGAGGGGGTGTTTGCTAGGAACTGTCAGATTGGCATTTTTCAGCAAATTGTGGCATTCACAATGATAATATTAACTTGATCACATGAAGGTATTCGGATTTACAGAAATTTTTTAACAAGTTTCACCGATTAACAACATCAACTAATATTACTGCTGATATTACTGTCGTTTTTATGCCATCGATGTGATAATTATTGCCCTGGGAAATAGTTAGTTAAACGTTTCGGCAAACTGTCAACTGGTTCCGTCTAGCTTCTAGCCCGACCAAACCAAAAGTAGACAGATTCGGGGACTTGATATTTTTCGCGTCTGCTTCAGATTTTCATTTGGCCTCACATAAGTTAAGTAAAGGGGAGACATTCCGAAAGCTCCTACATCCCAAGTATTCATTCAATTTGGATTTTCACCATTGATGTTTTTTCAGGCGTTTATTTATTCAATTTGTCATCATATAAAAGCGTTTTAAAAACTCTAGACCAAACCTTGATAAATTTGTGCAAGTTTAAAATTTCCTAATTTGACCATTGTTTTGATTCTCGGCCGCCATTTTATTTTGTGAAGTATTGAAGGTAGTGCAAAGCACTCCCAAGTAAAGCGTGGTAAAGACTTGCGACTTATTGATATTGTTATCTACTGACTGATAAACTAAAAGCATGCCGAATAAAGCATGGCAGCGACGACAAGCACATCGATTAAAACATGCATCTAATCGTAATCAAGCTAATCAAGAAAATTATTCTGGCAATATCGAATGAAAATAGTTCTTTCCCCGCGAAATTGCGGGCTTTTTTACTAGTATTTATTAATTTCTGTTCGACAAATGGATGATGCCAAGTCTGCAAAGATAGATCATCATCAAGCCCTACTGCAACCTCCTCGTGGTGTCGAACGGTAACAGGTCAAGCTGGCCAACTGCAGAGGGCGACAAGAATAGGCAATGGCAAACCATTCTTGTAACTTTGCCGAGTTAACTGCATGAATAAGTCCAAAAAGTTAAACGGTGACAGCGTAAAGGGGAGCATGTTTTCACGGAAGACTGCTGCCTCGCTCGGTTGGGAGCGTGATGTTCGTCAGGTCACACCGAACCGTCAGCCAGTTACTAGGCGAAATAAATTTAACAAATGTGACAAAACCAAAATTGGGACATGGAATGTCAGGACCTGTGCCCAAAAAGGAAAACTAAACAACATTCTGAAAGAAATGAAACGGCTCCAAATAAATATTCTTGGCCTGGCAGAGATGAGATGGAAAGAGCAGGGAACCATGTCAAAACAAGAAAACAACATGACATATAAGATCATATGGAGTGGTGGAACCTCTTTCCAAAAAGGAGTAGGGATGATCTTAGACCAAAAATCAACCAAATTTTACAAAGGGCACGTAGCAATCTCAGACAGAGTTTTGCTGGTTAAGCTAAGAGGACCTGTAGTTGACACCAATATTATTCAAGTTTATGCACCAACAGAAGAGGCGACAGATGCAGATATGACAGAGTTTTACCATTCACTAGACAAAGCAAAACGAATGTGTAAATCACAAGAAGTCCTTATGGTAATGGGGGACCTAAATGCTAAGATTGGCAGAGGCAGAGATGGTGACATAATCGGACCACATGGACTCGGAGACAGAAATGAACGAGGAAACATCTGGGCAGATTGGTGTAGAACAAATAAATTAATGATTTCAAACACCTGGTTTCAACAACACCCAAGAAGAACCTGGACATGGCAATCACCAGGGGACAGAGCAAGGAACCAGATAGACTTTATAGCAGTATCATCAAGATTCAGAAATGGCATATTAAATTGCAAAACCTACCCAGGCGCCGATGTAGACAGTGACCATGTCCCAGTTGTTTGTACAATAAGGATAAAGTTTAAAGCTATTCAGAGAACAGCTGGTAGAATAAAGAGGGATTACAGGTTATGCAAAGACAATGGCATACAAACAAAAATGAGAGAAGAATTTGAAAATGCACTCATGATACAAAGCCAAAGTGAACCTGATAATGAAAAATGTGAAAAACAATTTGATATATTCCAAAAGTGTGTCAAAGCAACTGCAGAAAAGCATTTACCAATAGCTCAAATAAACAGCAAAAAGGAATGGATGACAAATGAAATTCTAAACCTATTTGAAGAAAGACGAAAATGCAACAGAGGGTCTGCAGAATACCAAACATTGAACAACCACATTAAATCCAAATGCATCGAGGCACACGAGAACTATCTAGACTGGAAATGCTGCGAAATCGAAAGAGAATACAAACCCAACCCCCAACAAGCTCACCAAAGAATAAAAGAACTATCAGGGAAAAGGAAAAGCAAAGCAGCAGGAAGTTGTATCCAAAACAAACAAGGGGAACTGCTATTTGAAGAACAACATATAGAAAGCCGATGGGTAGAATACATAGGCGAACTGTACAATGATCCAAATAGAAATGAACCACCACTGAAATTCAAAGAACCATTAAGCGGACCAAACATCACCAAAAGTGAAATTGAACATGCCATGGAACGAATGAGGGATGGTAAAACAACAGGCCCTGATGAAATATCTGTAGAGGTATTAAAAAGCCTAGGAGATCTAGCAATTGATGAACTTCACATATTATTCAACAATATATACAATACTGGGAAAATTCCAGAAGATCTCTGTAACTCTATTTTCATAGCAATACCAAAGAAAGCAGGTGCAGTCAGATGCGAAAATTTTAGAACTATAAGTTTAATAAGCCACATCAACAAAATACTGTTGCGTATAATTATCAACAGGCTAAGGAATAAGATTAACCCCGAAATCGCAGAAGAACAATATGGATTCCAACCTGACAGAGGGACAAGGAACGCAATATACCTCCTCCGTGTTTTAAGTGAAAGAGCTATACAGGTTCAGACCCCACTATACCTCTGTTTTGTCGACTACAAAAAAGCTTTTGATAGAGTACGCCACGAAGAAATACTAAAACAACTGCACTCCATTGGCGCTGATGAGAAAGACCTCAGACTCATGCAAACATTATACTACACCCAGCAGGCATCTATCAAAATCGGAAACTCTACAGGAAATTCCATTCCTATTAAGAAAGGAGTCCGTCAAGGGTGTGTTGCCTCACCAGATCTGTTTAATCTATACCAAGAAACAATCATGAGGGGCATAAATAATATGGAGGGAATAAAAGTGGGAGTCACAACATAAATAATATAAGATACGCAGACGATACGGTACTCATTGCAACATCAGAAATCCAACTTCAAAAGATTGTTGACAAAGTGGTAGTAGATAGTGAAGCCAAGGGAATGGAAGTGAATATCACCAAAACGGAATGCATGGTAATACAGAAAAACCCCGAAAACAACAACACCTGCAATATAACGATTCACGGCGAGCAACTTACCAACGTAGAAAGTTTTAAATACCTAGGTTCAATAGTGACAACAGATGGAAGATGTAACCGAGACATACGAGCAAGAATAACTCAAGCCAAACAGGCCTTCATGGACCTGGGAAACATTTTGAAAAACAAACAGATGTCGTTCGGGATTAGATTCCGAGTCTTGAAGTGCTACGTGTGGCCAATCTTGTTATACGGATGCGAAAGCTGGACTACAAATGCAGAAACACAAAAGAACATTGAAGCTTTTGAAATGTGGTGCTTGAGAAGGATGCAGAGAATATCGTATACTGCACACAAAACGAACGAAGAAGTGCTAAAACAAACATACCAACAAAGGAAACTAATGCCCTTAATAGTGGATCGACAACTATCCTTTTTCGGACACATAGTAAGGAAAGATAAGAATGAATACCTGGCAAGTTGTGGAAAAATACCTGGTAAACGCGCCCGGGGGAGACAAAGAAAAACACTCATAGACCAACTGAAGGGCTTCACCAGCCTAACAATCCAAGAGCTGTTTGAAAAGGCAAGAGACAGGGAGGAATGGAGAGAGATAATTCATGCAGTATCCGAAGCCTGGACCAGGCATGGAACCTAGAAGAAGAAGAAGAAGATTAATTTCTATACTTATGATCTGTTATTGCCATCGTGAAGCGTCATTAAGTATTGTAAATGGAAAATGAATTGCGCTATATAAGTTTGCCATTACATTGCATCACATGACATTAGGGATTACGTTGATTAAAAACCCTCCAAGTACGATTATATGATATATTGTAACCAAATGGTATGGTATTAGTTCTCTTATTCACCATAATTTGTATCTTTCTCCTTCTGCTTGAATGACAATTTGATCCAAAACTAAATCCTTTGTATTTGTATTCATGCGCACCAAAAGATAATTTTTAATAACCAATAGGGAATGAGATTAGCGGAGGGGTAGCGTCCCTTGATTGGACGTCACCCATAGTCTGTGAGGTCACCGGCGGAAAAGACGAGAGACGCATGCGCACAACCAACATGACGTTCTCTCTCTAATAACTTTTTCGTGACGTCCAATCAAGGGACGCTACTCTTCCGCTAATCTCTTTCCCTATCAGCTGTCTTTTACACCTAATTTCACACCAATAAAATGCGCACAAATATTCTGCAATCGTTGAATAAAACGTTAATTCAACTCGTTCAAAGTTTTATTCAACGATGAGGTATTTAATAAGAGATAATCGGGTTTTCCAATGAGAGGGCTGGAATATATTTTATTCTTTAACTTTCTCCTCCCCGACCGTATTCAAGAAGTGCCCCAACATGTCAGACCGTTCCAATACAAGCAAATAATGTTTTACCCTCAATCCACAGAATCAATAAGTGCCTACAATACTAAGTTTATGTACAACGAAACAAACGTTACAAATCAAATTTAAATCTTATGACTATTTCAAAGGCATTGCTTCAAACTTTGTAATGTGCAAGGAAAATTCTGATTGAGAAAATTGTTAATTGTGTCGTGGCCATTGTGGTGATTTCCCTGTAGTTCTTAAAGGCGGGGGGGGGAGGGGTGGTTTAGGGGAGGAGTTTTAAAAAATGAGTACTTTTAGCGATTTTCTTAATAACCATTTGAGTCAACACATGATACAAATAACCTTATTAATAAAACCGTTTGCAATAGAAAAAAAGCACAATTCCACCCCCAACATCAATAACACAACCATCACAACCTCTACCACTAACATTAATACTACAACCACCACAACCTCTACCACTAACATTAAAACTACAACCACCACAATCTCTACCACTAACATCAATACTACAACCTCTACCACTAACATCAATACTACAACCCCTACCAAATCTACCCAACATCAATACTACAACCTCTACCACTAACTCAATAACTACAAACCTCATACCACTAACATCAATACTACAACCTACTACCACTAACATCAATACTACAACTCTCTACCACTAAACACCAAAATACAACTCTACAACCTACTACCCTAACACCAATACTACAACCTCTACCACTAACATCAATACTACAACCTCTACCACTAACATCAATACTACAACCTCTACCACTAACACAATACTACAACCTCTACCACTAACATCAATACTACAACCTCTACCACTAACATCAATACTACAACCTCTACCACTAACATCAATACTACAACCATCTACCACTAACAACCAATACTACAACCTCTACCACTAACATCAATACTACAACCTCTACCAACTAACATCAATACTACAACCTCTACCACTAACATCAATACTACAACCTCTATCACTAACATCAATACTACAACCTCTACCACTAACATCAATACTCCAACCTCTACCACTAACATCAATACTCCAACCTCTACCACTAACATCAATACTAGAACCTCTACCACAAACATCAATACTACAACCCCGTCCACTAACATCAATACTACACCCTCTACCACTAACATCAATACTACAACCTCTACCACTAACATCAATACTACAACCTCTACCACTAACACCAATACTACAACCAACTCAATCACTAACATCAATACTACAACCTCTATCACTAACATCAATACTACAACCTCTATCACTAACATCAATACTACAACCTCTATCACTAACATCAATACTACAACCTCTACCACTAACATCAATACTACAACCTCTACCACTAAACATCAATAACTACAACCTCTACCACTAACATCAATACTACAACCTCTACCACTAACATGAATACTACAACCTCTACCACTAACATCAATACTACAACCTCTACCACTAACATCAATACTACAACCTCTACCACTAACATCAATACTACAACCTCTACCACTAACACCAATACTACAACCTCTACCACTAACATCAATACTACAACCTCTACCACTAACATCAATACTACAACCTCTACCACTAACATCAATACTACAACCTCTACCACTAACATGAATACTACAACCTCTAACACTAACATCAATACTACAACCTCTACCACTAACATCAATACTACAACCTCTACAACTAACATCAATACTACAACCTCTACCACTACATCAATACTACAACCTCTACCACTAACACCAATACTACAACCCCGTCCACTAACATCAATACTACAACCTCTACCACTAACATCAATACTACAACCCCGGCCACTAACATCAATACTACAACCTCTACCACTAACATCAATACTACAACCTCTACCACTAACATCAATACTCCAACCTCTACCACTAACATCAATACTACAAC
This sequence comes from Berghia stephanieae, assembly GCF_034508935.2. NCBI lineage: Eukaryota > Metazoa > Mollusca > Gastropoda > Nudibranchia > Aeolidiidae > Berghia > Berghia stephanieae. Next base: position 1,963,727 of record NC_088374.1, on the reverse strand, counting down.
CTCTACCACTAACATCAATACTCCAACCTCTACCACTAACATCAATACTCCAACCTCTACCACTAACATCAATACTACAACCTCTACCACTAACATCAATACCTAAACCTCTACCACTAACATCAATACCTAAACCTCTACCACTAACATCAATACTCCAACCTCTACCACTAACATCAATACTCCAACCTCTACCACTAACATCAATACTCCAACCTCTACCACTAACATCAATACCTAAACCTCTACCACTAACATCAATACCTAAACCTCTACCACTAACATCAATACTCCAACCTCTACCACTAACATCAATACTCCAACCTCTACCACTAACATCAATACTACAACCTCTACCACTAACATCAATACTACATCCTTTACCACTAACATCAATACTACAACCTCTACCACTAACATCAATACCTACACCTCTACCACTAACATCAATACTACAACCTCTACCACTAACATCAATACTACAACCTCTACCACTAACATAATTACTCCAACCTCTACCACTAACATTAATACTACAACCCCGTCCACTAACATCAATACTACAACCTCTACCACTAACATCAATACTCCAACCTCTACCACTAACATCAATACTACAACCTCTACCACTAACATCAATACTACAACCTCTACCACTAACATCAATACTACAACCTCTACCACTAACATCAATACTACAACAATACCCAATCTTTACAAAAACAGTCAGGATTCAAAACAGTTTTTTCTTGTTGCTTTCAGATCCAAGTGTTGCAAAGGTAACTCAACCACAGACAACAACAACATCAACTCAACCAACTACAACAACACAATCAACAACAACAACACAAATACCAACAACAACAACAACAACAACCACAACCCCATCAACGACAACAACAACGACACCAACAACAACAACAACGACACCAACAACAACAACAACAACAACAACAACAACAACAACAACGACACCAACAACAACAACAACGACACCAACAACAACAACAACGACACCAACAACAACAACAACGACACCAACAACGACAACAACGCAGTCGACAACAACAACGCCTTCATCACCAACAACACATTCAACAACAACAACAGAATCATCATCGTTGTCATCAACAACAGTGACTACGCCGTCAACATCAACTTCAACATCATCAGCATCATCGCAATCAACCACATCAACAACAGCTCAATCATCCTCAACTACACCATCAACAACCACAAGTCCACCACAATCAACATCACCATCAACGACGCCAACAACATCTTCAACTTCATCGACATTAGCTTCAACAACAACAATTTCATCAACAACGTCAACAGCTTCAGCGACGACACCGTCATCAACAACATCATCAACAGCCACCACAGCAACACCAGAATCGACAACAAGAACATCATCAATGACTACAACAACGACGACAACAGAACAGCCCCGTGGAATGTATGAGAGAAAATCGGTCCCAGTCAAGGTGTGCCCATGCCGCTGTGTCAATCGCTCCAGTGTCATTCTCCCGTCAGCCGCCAACGTCTCCATGGAGGAATTTGTACAGAAGAAGACGGAGCAGTTGCAGAAAAACTTAACAGTTAATCATCAAGACGTTTCCCAGGCGGTCAGGAAAAAGACGTCTGCCAAAGACAGTAGACCTAGTTCCCAGATCAGCGGGATCATCGCGGTGACGTTCGTCAGTTCTATTTTCGTGGCTATAGTTGTATTCGATATCATAGGCTGTATCCATTTTTTATGTGAAACCTATTATTCTGGAATACGAGCATGATTTAGTATCGACGCTGTGAGGCAGGATTGTGTTTATAGGATTCATGATTAACCCTCTCCATACCAACCATTGGAAAACCGTCAAATTCTTTACGATCCAACCAGCACTTTTATCATTCTGATTTCTTTTGTAAATCACACAATTTAAAGACAAATGTTTATTATAGCTATAATATAAAAACGTGACACTGTGTTGTAGAGTTCATTTTGCCGATCAATGTTATGCATAGAATGTATTAGTAGCTTTCCTGTTTACCTTCTTACCCGGGTTCCATCTCTTTCCAGAGGTCGGATGCCATGGCCTTCCATCCTTCACGGTCCATTGCAGCCTCGTTACAGTCTGCCATGCGCCGTCCTGTAGCTTCCTTGATGCCATCTGTCCAGGATTTCCTTTGTCTTCCTCTGCCTCTCTTTCCTTCAATTCTTCCCTCCATTATCCTTTTTTCGAGACTATCATGTCTTCGCATATGTCCAAAATATGACAGCTTTTTGTGCTTCACAGTCAAAAGAAGTTCTTTTTGTTTTTGGCCCATTAGGTCGAGGACTTCAATGTTTGTTTTTCTTGCTGTCCAAGGTATTTTCAGCATTCTCCTGTACGTCCACATCTCAAAAGCTTCAATACGTTGTTCTGTCTGTGCGGTTAGTGTCCACGTTTCACAACCATAAAAGAAAATGGACCACACATAGCATTTGGTGCATCTCATTCTTGTTCTGATGGAGATATTTGTGTTGGTGAGGATTGGCTTTAGTTTCATGAACGCGTTTTTTGGCCAGCATTATTCGTCTCCTGATCTCTTTGTCAGACTTTGCATCGGATGTTACCA
>NC_088374.1:1937206-1949706 GCF_034508935.2 Berghia stephanieae | reverse complement strand
GATTTTCTTTGTTTAGAACCAAGATGGCCGCCGTTGCCGGGCGCGTGACATCAGACTACTGAATCAAATTCTGCTGTCTCGAAGACGATATAGAATAGATAGTTCAAAGTTGACGTCACTCAGGTCTTTGTTATTGTTTTTTGCCATCCGCGTTTATGAGTAATTCTCACTAAACTGTTTTAACCAGACGATAAAGGTTTACGGTTAACAAAGTGTTGTGTGTTTGGTCCGTTATACTTCCGGATGACAAAGTTGTGAGCTCCTTAGCCAAGTGCATACTATCTATGAGATGAAATCAGCATGCTATAACAACATGTTATGTGGTCTAGTGGTATGACACTCGCTTACAGATCGGAAGGTCCTGGGTTCGAGCCTCGCTCGGCGCATAGTTGAACCATACCACAAGATAGCATAACCGCACCGTTTTAACACCGTCACTTTACTGAAATGTTAACAAAAGTTACTTAATGTTGGTTTCCAGCCTCTTTGAAAAAGACTCTTCACTCACATTCTCTCGCCGTACTCAGGTGTAAAATGAGTACCCGACCGTTTACAGCGTTTTGTCTGTCCGAAAAAAAAATTAAAGTATCGCCTAACAGGCATCGTGTCACGTCCTACATGTTAATGTTGCTGTTGGTTTGGGACCACTTGTAAAACACTTTGAGCACATTTAGTGGATATTGCTCTATATAAAAGCTCTAGTTTTATAACAACAGAGAAAGTGTTAGAATTTTCATGAACGGGGAAGGTCAAGGTCAGTGCGATGGAAAAAAGGAAAAGATCGGACTGGATTTGGAAATGGATTGAGAAAGGAAATGAGTTTGATTATGCTATAAATAGAACCTAGATGACGTCACTCGGGTCTTTATTATTGGTTTGTTTTTTTTTTTTGTTTTTTTTTGTACCATCCGTAAACAGCCTTTTCCAAGAACTCAACTATGTGCCGAGCGAGGCTCGAACCCAGGACCTTCTGATCCGAAAGCGAGTGTCATACTTACCACTAGACCACGTAGCTGCCCCAATGTAAATAAGGCATTGTAGTCTATTTACTGCTGGCAGCGAGCGACAACTCCTGCAAGCGATCGTCTGTGCGGCTACGTGGTCTAGTGGTATGACACTCGCTTTCGGATCGGAAGGTCCTGGGTTCGAGCTTCGCGCTCGGCTCATAGTTGGGTCCTTGGAAAAGGCTCTTTACTCACATTCTCTCACCGTACTCAGGTGTAAAATGAGTACCTGGCCGCTAACAGCGTTGTCTTTGTCCGAAAAATTGTAATATTGCCTAATAGGCGTCATGTCCCGTCCTACATGTTAAATGTTGCTATTGACCAGGGACCCCTTGTACAGCGCCTTGAGCACATTTAGTGGATATTGCGCTATATAAAGCTCAATTATTTTTTTTAAATTGTTATTAACGTTCAAAAGATTGAACTGTATCTGTATTAGACTGTTAATCTACATATATTAGTTTTGTTTATTGTGATCGTATAGTTTTATTACTTAGTTTTGTTGGAATTTTAAAAATTCACTCAACAAAAACAGATTCTTGAAATCTTGTATGTTTATTTACTTTCTTAAATATTTAATCAAACGTTCTACATTTTAATATTTTATGGCCATCATCCTAACCTTAACCCAATGAACTTCATCTTCTTTATCTTAGTTCTTTAGTCTTTAAATTAGATTTCATAGTTCCTTAGTTCTTATTGTTAATTCGCTCGGCAATCGTTAAGTTACCTTAAATTCGGATTGTCCCTGAATGCCATGGCTAGAGTTCAACACAACTGACTGGTCGTCCGATGTTCCTCTTCCCCTGTCTATTCTTCTCTCTAATTTACCCTTTCTTTTATAACAACCAGCAGTGATTAAACGTGACTTGGCATGTCAAACGATAATCCTAATAGGCAATACATAGTACCAATCTTAACACTTTATCTTTAGGTTAAGCTAGTACCTTACCATAATAGTTCCTGATGGTAACCCTCTATAGCCTTCAGCCATTTCATACAGGCGTAACCCATCTGATCATTAAGTTCATCAAGGTAAATGTCCAACAAGAGACATCAAGTAAAACTAGTACGTTGCAAGAATAGTTCCTGATAGTTAGTTAATCCTCTATAGCCATCAGCAATTTTATATAGTCGTAACCCATCTGATCATTAAGTATATCAAGGTAAAGGATAAGATGAAAGTCCAACCTTCTTATACCTGGCACCAAATTAATTTAAAAAAAAAAAAAAAAAAAACAAAAAAAAAAAAAAAAAAAACAAAAAAAAAAAAACATAAAAAAAAAAAATTCCCTTCATTTATCCCATTGGATGACTGGAATAACCCATGCGTCAGCCGCAGTGCAGCGCCGCAAATTGAGCTAGGGCGAGGGTACGTTCTTAAGGTCACACGCACAGCGCAGCGGCGGGTGATCGAACTCGGTACCTTTCAGGTACGAAGCACAGACCGTAGCGCTGAGCCACGCTGCCCCTATAGATAGTATGCACTTGGCTAAGAAGCTGACAACATTGCCATCCAGAAGTATAACGGACCAACACACAAATTCTGTGTGTATCCATTTACGTTTATAGTCAGGTTAATACAGTTCAGTGAGCATTACTCATTACGCGGATGGCAAAAAACAATAACAAAACCCTGAGTGACGTCATCATCGAACTGTCTATAGATAGAATGCGTTTGGCCAATGAGTTCACAACATTGCCATCCGGAAGTATAACGGACCAACACACAAACTCTGTGTAACCATGAACTTTTATAGTCTGGTTAATACAGTTTATTGAGAACAACTCACAAACGCAGATGGCCAAAACAATAACAAAGGCCTGAGTGACGTCATCTTCGAACTATCTATACATAGTTCTCATACCTCGTACTTTAGAAAAAGAAAGAAACCCCCCCCCCCCCCCAAAAAAAAAAAAAAAAAAAAAAAAAAAAACACCAAAAAAAAACCCCAAACCAACTAATCAAACCAACCAAAAAAAACAAAACAAAAAACAAAAAAAAAAAAACAAAAAACAAAAAACAAAAAAAAAACAAACAAAAAAACAAAAACAAAACAAGACAAAAACGAACATTATATTAACTATCTTTGTTTGCATTGAAAACAAAAAAATTCTGTCAACTCTTCCATGACAAAAGCTCACGTTACTTTTGTTGTTGATTTTTTTCTCGTTGTTTACCTACATTACTCATCACAAAGTAAAATCGATCTTTATTAAGGCTAGCACTATTCAGTATCTGATACTGAATAGTGGTTTTGCACTATTCAGTATCTGATACTGAATAGTGGTTTTGCACTATTCAGTATCTGATACTGAATAGTGGTTTTGCACTATTCAGTATCAGATACTGAATAGCGGTTTTGCACTATTCAGTATCTGACACTGAATAGTGGTTTTGCACTATAATACGGTGTTTTTTTTTCCGAAACCTGACAAAGTTATGGGAAGAGTGCAGCTGTGGGAGTGAATATGGGACTCAGAGAAGTGTACACCAGTGGGGAATGAACCTGGGACTGGGTTTCGGCGGGTTTCCTAATAAAAAGCAATTACTTTTATAATAATAATAATAATAATAATAATAATAATAATAATAATAATAATAATAATTAATAATATAATAATATATAATAATTAATAATAATAATAATAATAATAATAATAATAATAATAATAATAATAATAAATTAATAATAATAATAATAGAAGAACAATAGTATAATATCAACATTAAAGTATATTTCAAGCAAATAAAATTATTAAAACAAAAGTTTAAAAAATATAAAAAGACAGAAGGAATTTTAAAAAAATATTGGGAAAAAAAAAAAAAAGTTACCCTTACCGGGATTTGAACTCTCGAACCTTAAGCTCAGAGTCAAACAGCTTATATGCACCATGCCATGGTGTCACTGAACTTTTAGAGACATTTAATCATGTCTATTCAGACATTAAATAATGTATTTGACTGCCTCTCTTATTTTGATATTTTGAACTCTGTTAATTGCACGATAGCAGAAATTTAAAAATTTCGATCAAAATATTTTTACAACTTTGAATCGGGCTGTCAGTTACTGCACGTGTTCAATCTGGTAGTAGGTCAGCAGTTCAACCGAGATTGTCACACTTTTCACTCTCTCTATAAAAAAGAGTTCCTTATGGATACTGAATAGTGGCAAAGCACTATTCAGTATCTGATACTGAATAACCACTTCCCTTTATTAAATGCCAAAGTGACAAAAGATTAGAATGGATTGAATTTATTGTTATGCGCCTAGAGCTTTATTGTATAGAGGATTGGGCGCAATATAAATAAATTTCATTATTATTATTGTTATTGTTATTATTATTATTATTATTATTATTACTATTACTATTATTATTTCTTCTTCTTCTTCTTCTTCTTCTTCTTCTTCTTCTTATTATTATTATTATTATTATTATTATTATTATTATTATTATTATTATTATTATTATTATTATTGTTATTATTATTATTAATTTAATTTAATTTAATTTATTGTGAACTAACCTGCCGTCCTATGATAAATGGCCCATGATAAATGGCCGTAAATGCCGTGGGGGAGAGTTTTGAGAATATGGTCGGTCGGAAATGTCTTCGAAATTTTAAGTTGTTTGTTTCATGTTCGATTCAATTTCAAATTTTGTTATTTCAGACAATGTTATATTAAACAATCAATTCTACATGACAATGTCATATTGTGCGCCATGAAACGGGGATCCCCAGAATATAAAAATACATTTTTGTTTACATTGACATCTTCGGTCTTTTACCATAAATAAATATGATGGTAGCACAATAAAACAAGGAGGGGGAGGGGCCTTGTTTACCAAGGGAAATCACTCCGATCGGAAATTCTAAATTTATAACCAAAACAACAACAATGGAGGCTCAAAACTATTCAACACAAGATGACAAAGATCAAGAAATAAAAATGACACACATTGTTCAAAGGTTGGTATTCAATGGTTAAAATGATAAACAATGGAATAACTTTTACACTCTATCATCGTTTACTTTATCTACTCTTAAATTATTAGAGATAGGAGAACAGTATCACATCATCATGATGATGATGGATGATCATTGTCATTGTCATCGTCGTAATAAGAATTAAGAAGTACTTGAGGTATATGATTCATACTCTGTAAGACTTCTGTGCAATACATGACTAAGGTATGAGACTAAGGTATGGTTTTGTTCAATCATTGAATCAATCTCTCTCTCTCTCTCTTTCTCTCTCTCTCTCTCTCTCTCTCTCTCTCTCTCTCTCTCTCTCTCTCTGTGTGTGTGTGTAACAGGGGAGGACGACACAATGAGGACAGTCAGTTGAGTAGATAGTAGAGGGATGGGAGTGATACAGACTTAGAAAAAGAGCTCGCCCATTTCACACTGACTCAGCTCATACCCGGACTTTCGATTGTAGAAGGATTGTTGTCTGTCTCACACTGTCAGAATGGCTTTCATTATCCCCAGACACCTGTCTGGGGATAACCAAATTTCGTTATTCCCAGACACATATTTGAAACTCCGCTCTTTTAAACAATTATCCACATTCCAGGATATGGAATGTTTCCAAATGCACATAGAAACAAGGAAAGTTAATAAAATATATATAAAAACATAAAATTAACCAACATTAAATCAGCTGTTACTATTACTACATATACACAATATGCGTCGACTTCGAAGTGGGTGTCATGGCCGAATGGTTTAGTCGTGTGCCCTGGAAGTTTTACCAGAATCGAACTTGTGGGTTCGAATCCTGGTTCCGCCACTTTTTTTTTCTTTTTTAAAAATTCCGTCTTCTTTTTACAGAATGTGGCAAGGGATAAATGTCCCATCCATCCTCCCCCCACCTTTTTTTTTTTTAACTCTGTCTCTCTCTCTCTCTCTCTCTCTCTCTCTCTCTCTCTCTCTCTCTCTCTCTCTCTCTCTCTCTCTCTCTCTCTCTCTAAGTTCCTTTCTAGTTTCTAGCAAATTGTCATATTTGTCCCAACTCCGATCTCAAAAAGTGACTAAAAAGGATAAACAATTAAAAAGCATACAAACAGAAATATTCAGAGAGCGACCAAATGGTCAGATAGAGGAGAAAAAAACAAACAATACTTTAAAAAAATAAAAACAATTTTAAGAAATTCATGCTCAGAAACGGAGCAAAAGGCCAAGCAAAAAGGAGAAAAGAATAGACTCGCACCAAAAAAAAAAAATAAAAGAGGTGGGGGGAGGATGGATGGGAAATTTATCCCTTGCAACGTTCTGTAAAAAGAAGACGGAATTTTAAAAAAACAAAAAAAACCAGGATTCGAACCCACAAGTTCGATTCTGGTAAAACTTCCAGGGCAGACGACTAAACCATTCGGCCATGACACCCACTTCGAAGTCGACGCATATTGTGTATTTGTAGTAATAGTAACAGCTGATTTAATGTTGGTTAATTATATTTTTATAGATATTTTACTAACTTTCCCTATTTCTATGTGCATTTGTAAACATTCCATATTCTGGAATGTGGATAATTGTTTAAAAGAGCGGAGTTTCAAATATGTGTCTGGGAATAACGAAATTTGGTTATCCCCAGACAGGTGTCGGGGCTAATGACAGCCTGTTAGAAAAACTTTTCGTTTATACCACCGTTGGCCGTTACTGATTTTTGTTAATTTTGAAGAGTTTTAACTCTTTTCTTTTAAATTTCTATCTGGACTTCCAACTGATCCATGCTTAAGTCTTTGTCGTCAAATAAAGCGGTATAAGACTACCTGTGGATAGTCACTAGAATCGTAATTTTGATTTTTATTACATTATCAAAAATTAAAATATTTAAAAAAGAATAATAAAATAAAAATAACAACAAACAAACAAGCAAAAACTGCCTTGGACGGAGTGCTATTCACACTGAGTCCCAATAATCCGTTGATTGCGCATGCACATTGGAATTTGAGTCAGAATAGTTGTGCGGCTGTGTGGTCTTAGTGGTATGACACTCGCTTTCGGATTGGAAGGTCCTGGGTTCGGGCCTCGATCTCGGCGCATAGTTGAGTCTTTGGAAAAGGCTCTTTACTCACATTCTCTCATCGTACTCAGGTGTAAAGTGAGTACCTGGCCGTTAACAGCGTTGTCTTAGTTTGTTGTTATTTTATCAAGAGGTTAGGAAGAAGGAAAAAAAAAACCCAGCGTTTTTATATAGCACAATATCCACTAAATGTGTTAAAAATAGTTTACAAGGGCCCCTGCCCAACATCAACCTGTAACATGTAGCACGAGACACGACACCTGTCAAATTGTAATGTCACCCAACAGGTGTCAGGTCTCTTCTACATGTTACATGTTGGGCGATATTACAATTTTTTTTCCAACAGACACAATGCTATTAACGACCAGGTACTCATTTTACACCTGATTATGGTGAGAGAATGCGAGTAAAAGAGCCTTTTCCAAGAACTCAACTATGTGTAGAGCGAGGCTCGAACACAGAAACCTCTGATTTGAAAGCGAGTGTCATACCACAAGACCACATCGCCATAAAATATCTCAAGTCATAAATTCACTTTCCACTTAACAGCAGTGAGTTCCCAACAATTGGTCCAAAATGTAGACGGATCTGGACTTGGAGATAAAATTGACACGCGACTATTGGGACACTGTGTCGACGTTTAGGCCTATATGAATCGATTATTTCTATTTTATTTATATGAATATGTTAAATAAATAAAGAGATATTGAGCTTTTATATAGCGCAAAATCACATGGTAAGCGATATTCCAATTTTTTTTTCTGACAGACACAACGCTGTCAATGGCCAGGTACTCATTTTACACCTGAGTACGATGAGAGAATGTGAGTAAAGAGCCTTTTCCAAGGACTCAACTATGCGCAGAGCAAGGCTTGAACCCAGGACATTCCGATCCGAAAGCGAGAGTCATACCACTAGACCACATGGCTGCACATATATATGTTACACAATATGTTACAGTCAATGACGTCATCAGTCGGATGGTGAAAAGGTTTGAACTGAGATATTGCCAAGTTTAGTTAGAAGGTCAATTTAAAAAATCAAAAATGAGTTCTTGTCATAAATGATTAAATCAACCATTTTTGTACAACTTCGGGAAATATAAAAGCTTAATTTCACTTCTAAATATTTTTTTACAGCTAGTCAAGTTGAAAAAGTATGGAATATGAGAAAAGTTGATGGATACCTTTCCAATACATCTGACCATAACTGCATGAAAAATCACCCGATTTAAATCAAATAAAGATTAAAGTGCTCTGGTCAGCATATTCTTTCAGAAAATGCAAAAAAATCCCAAAATGTTCTTATTCCAACTGATTATTCCATGCACTGACACATTATCAACCATTGTATTTTCATGACGCAGACCTTGTAGTATCGACAATAGTTTTGAGCAAGTGGACATCATCCCATCCAAACTCCCGTCGTCGCCGTGGACCAGCTTGAACACGGCAGACGTGCTGGTGACCTCACGCACTGACCCTTTGACCCGAGAACAGTTTGAGGCTTTGCTGGATCAGGACGGACGATTGGTCAACGAACATCTTCTGAGAAAGGCCGTTTTTCTCGGTTAGTTGAGCTTTTTTTTATATAGCTCAATATCCACTAAATCTGCAAGGGTCTCCTGACCAACAGCAACACGTAACATGTAAAACGAGACATGATGCCTGTTAGGCGACATAATAATTTTTTCCGACATAAACAATGCTGTTAACAACCAGGTAATCATTTTACTCCTGAGTACGGTGAGAGGATGTGACTAAAGAGCCTTTTCCAAGGACTCAACTATGCGCCAAACAAAGCTCGAACCCAGGACCTTCTGATCCGAAAGCGAGTGTCATATCACTCGACCACATAGCCACACATAATTCACTGAAAGAAATTATGTAAATCACTTCTTTATAAACAAAACGGGATGAATGAAACACTACAGACGTTAGTAGTATTTTTTTGTAGTCTTTCATTCATCCTGTTTTGTTGATAAAGGGGAAAACTGAAACGTCCATTGTATCCTTTTTTTTGCGTATGTTAAATGAGGCTTACATTGAATTTCTGTTATTTATTTCTTCGAGCTGCAACGTTTAGGTTTATTTTTTTCTAACATAAAACTAGAATGTTACAATGGATTAAAATTCAAAGGTAGAAATGTATTTTAAAAAAAAAACAACAACTTGAGCTTATATATAGCCCAATATCCACTAAAAGTGCTCAAAGCGCTTTACAAGGGGTCCCTGACTAAAAGCAACACGTAACATGTAGAATGAGACATGACGCCTGGTAGGCGATATTACAATTTTTTTTCAGACAGAAACAACGCTATTATCAGTCAAGTACTCATTTTATACCTGAGTAAAGCGAGAGAATGTGAATAAAGAGCCTTTTCCAAGGACTCAACTATGCGCCAAATGAAGCTCGAATCCAGGACCTTTTGATCCAAATGCGAGTGTCATATCACTCGACCACATAGCCGCACAATTAGCAAATTCAAGGTCAATCGCCAGTGTTATGATACCAGGTTCAAGGTCAATCGCCAGTGTTATGATACCAGGTTCAAGGTCAATCGCCAATGTCATGATACCAGGTTCAAGGTCAATCGCCAGTGTCATGATACCAGGTTCAAGGTCAATCGCCAGTGTTATGATACCAGGTTCAAGGTCAATCGCCAGTGTCATGATACCAGGTTCAAGGTCAATCGCCAGTGTCATGATACCAGGTTCAAGGTCAATCGCCAGTGTCATAATACCAGGTTCAAGGCCACCCAGTGATGCTTTGATTTCAACATCAAAATTCACGTATTGGGTCATGTCCTTTGACTTACACCTCCCATGGTGTGTAGTATATCACTTGCTTGTCTTCTATCCCCCTAAATCAGTTTTCCAACTTGCTTTCTGTCTACGTCTTGGAATGAGATTACTTGGTTTTGTCCTGACCCTAGTCAGAGTCCTTGGCTGAGAGGGAGGGAAACAGTAAAACTGTATAATGTTAGTTTTGGAAGGTGATAGTTTTTTGTTTTTTTTTTGTTGTTTTTTTTTGTTGTAAATCATCTCTTTGTTACGTACTGATATTATATTGTTGTTTTGAATACATCTTGTAAAAATTTGAGTGTGTTCCTTTTAGTGGGATCCTGTGATTGTGTCTGGATAAGACTTTTAGGTGATCTCAAACTCACTGATAGTTAGTTCTCTTGGACTCTACATCTGTTTCGTATTTCCACCAATTCCCCTTTGTGTTACTTTTTCTTTGGTGCTTTAATTGTAATTCTATAATTTTTTTACTGTCCAATTTTCTTCATTTTTACTGGCCCTGACAGGACCAAAATGTGTTGCAAATGCTATAATTACCTTACCAAAGTCCCATCTCCCTACAGAAGTCGAATGTCATGAAACGCCATTCTTCACACTCAAGGGCCATTACCGAGCAGTCGATTATCTTTATGCCAGTTGTTGCCTCCACATTTCCTATCCAGGACTTCCTTGGTTTGCCTCGTGCCTTTCTGCCAGCTACTTTTCCTTCTAGCACTGATATTTGGATGGTGTGTGTGTCTCCGAATGTGTCCATAATAAGTCAGTTTTCCCATTTTAAATTCTGGACCTTTGGCCTGCATTTATAAGAACCAGAATGTTTGATTTCTTTCTGGTCCATGGTACTCTCAGAATTCTCCGTTATACTCAAATCTCAATTCGTTATGCTCCATGTTTCACATGCGTATGGGGAGATTTTATATAGCCCATTATCCACTAAATGTGCTCAAAGCGATTTACAAGGGGTCCCTGGCCAACAGCAACATTTAACATGTAAGACAGGACATGGTGCCTGTTACGCGATATTGCAATTTTTTTTCGGTCAGAGACATCGGTGTTAACGGCCAGGTACTCATTTTACACCTTAGTACGGTGAGAGAATATGAGTAAAGAGCCTTCTCCAAGACTCAACTATGCACCAAGCAAGTAGGCTCAAACCCAGGACCTTCCAATCCCAAAGCGAGTGTCATACCACAAAACCACATAGCTGCCCTAATGTACTTTTGTTTTTGTTAATAGTTTTAAACTAGTGAGAATGTGATAAAACCTTTCAAAACAAAACAAAAACAAACAACATATTTCACCTATTACAATGTGAGTATTTCTATTTATTTTGTGCGACTATGTGGTCTTGTGGTATGACACTCACTATCAGATCGGAACGTCCTGGTTTCGAGCCCTGCTCAGCGCATAGTTGAGTCCTTAGAAAAGGCTCTTTACTCACATTCTCTCACTGTACTCAGGTGTAAAAATGAGTATCGGGCCGTTGAAAGCGTTGTCTCTGTCAGATAAATAAGTTGTAATATCGCCTTACAGGCGTCATGTTTCGTTCTACATATTACGTGTTGCTATTGGTCAGGGACCCCTTGTAAAGCGCTTTGAGCAATTTAGTGGATATTGCGCTATATAGTTTTTTTGGTTGTTTTGTTCATTTTTACTGGCACTGACGTGAGCAAAATGTGTTGGAAATGCTGTAAAACCTTTCAAAAGAAAACAAAAACAAACGCAAACAATGTCATAATTCACCTATTCCAATGTGAGTGTTGATATTTGTATTGTTTCCAGGTGGTGTTTGTCCCAGCATTCGGTGTGACAACGTCATAATTCACCTATTCCAATGTGAGTGTTGATATTTGTATTGTTTCCAGGTGGTGTTTGTCCCAGCATTCGGTGTGACAACGTCATAATTCACCTATTCCAATGTAAGTGTTGATATTTGTGTTGTTTCCAGGTGGTGTTTGTCCCAGCATTCGGTGTGACAACGTCATAATTCACCTATTCCAATGTAAGTGTTGATATTTGTGTTGTTTCCAGGTGGTGTTTGCCCCAGCATTCGGCGTGACAATGTCATAATTCACCTATTCCAATGTGAGTGTTGATATTTGTATTGTTTCCAGGTGATGTTTGCCCCAGCATTCGGTGTGACAACGTCATAATTCACCTATTCCAATGTGAGTGTTGATATTTGTTTTGTCTCCAGGTGGTGTTTGCCCCAGCATTCGGCGTGACGTCTGGTCCTTCCTGTTTGGACTCTATCCCTGTAACTCCACGGCCAGGTGAGTCAGTCAACCATTTTGGTTCTGATTCTAACAAAAAATCATAAACAAAAATGAATATTAACAGTTAAAAAAACAAAAAAAAACAAAAAAAAAAACACGGAACGTTTCGTGCTCAAAACCCTTCTTCAGCCAACAACAAATACAATAAATACATAAATACATGACTAAATTCCAGATTGACGGTACGGTCTTTGCTTCGTAGCCCAAAGGTACCAAGTTCGAATACCCATTGCGCTCTGTGGCCTTTAGCAAGTCACTTCGCCTCAGCTCAAATTGCGGCTGACGCCTGGGTTATTCCAGTCTTCCCTTGGAATAGTCCCTAAAGACAAATTTCCCAGATGGGACGAATAAAGGGAATTAAAATTATTTATTTAATTTATTGTT
>NC_088374.1:1924706-1934706 GCF_034508935.2 Berghia stephanieae | reverse complement strand
GATTGTGGGCATGCCTGCCTATTACATCTCTCGAGTTCACCCTCATTGAAAATCAAACAAATTTGGTGACGGCCAGGTACTCAGTTTTCACCCGAGTACCGTGAGAGAATGTGAATAAAGAGCCTTCTCCAAGGACTAGATTATGCGTCGAGTAAGGCTCGAACTCAGGACCTTCCGATCCAAAAGCCAGTGTCTTACCACTAGGCCACATTTTTTTTTTTTACCGATGTTCCGGACACGACGTTGGAGATCATGGTTCGCCAGCTCTCTCTCTCTCATCTCCGAGTTTCGTACATTGATTTATGGGGCTTCGTACGTACGCTGCGACATTTCCAAGCCAGCTTGTCCTTCTTCGTCCTCGACCACGCTTGCCTTCTATCTTTCCCTCTGCAATGATCTTCTGTAGTGAGTCGTACCTTCTTCTGATGTGGCCGAAATATCGGGTTATCCTCTTTCTAATAGTTGAAATGATCCTTGTTGATGTTATTCCTAAAGTTTGGAGTACTTGCCACATAGCAGTACAATAAACATATAGAGGCCATTTGATATTCAAACGATGGATTATAATAATATTAATAATAATAATAATAATAATAATAATAATAATAATAATAATAATAATAATAATAATAATAATAATAATAATAATAATATAACAATAATAATAATAATATAATAATAATAATAATAATAATAATAATAATAATAATAATAATAATAATAATAATAATAATAATAATAATAATAATAATAATAATAATAATAATAATAATAATAATAATAATAATAATAATAATAATAATAATAATAATAATAATAATAAATGATAATAATAATAATATTTCTCCTTGCAGACTGCCACGATCACCTCAATCTATCGGCCCTCGGCCACCCAGAATTGGAAGAGCAATGCGCCGAAGCTGGGATGGCCCAAAGAATCCAGTTCATGCAGATCCAAGCACAGGTAAACCGGCCATTCCTCAGGCCACCACCGGCCGTAGTCATGGTAAACTAATATCATTACGAAATGGTCCAGATAGCTCAGTTGATAGAGCACTCGCTTGATACACAAAGGGACCAAGATTGAACCCGGGTGCATTCGAGATTATCTTTGCTGTCATCGCCATCACCACTACCATTATCATCTTCACCATTATCATCACCACTACCATTATCATCACCACTACCATTATCATCACCACCCCATACAATCACACCACATTACCATCACCACTACCATTATCATCTCCACCATTACCATCACCACCACCATTATCATCACCACTACCATTATCATCACCACCACCATTATCATCTCCACCATTATCATCACCACCACCATTATCATCACCACCACCATTATCATCACCACCACCATTATCATCACCACCACCATTATCATCTCCACCATTATCATCACCACCACCATTATCATCACCACCACCATTATCATCACCACCACCATTATCATCTCCACCATTATCATCACCACCACCATTATCATCACCATACCATTATCATCACCACTATCATTATCATCTCCACCATTAGCATCACCACTACCATTATCATCACCACTACCATTATCATCACCACTACCATTATCATCACCATCACCATTATCATCACCACTATCATTATCATCTCCACCATTAGCATCACCACTACCATTATCATCACCCCTACCATTATCATCCACCATTAGCATCACCACCACCATTATCATCACCACTACATTATCATCCACTAGCATCACCACATTATCATCACCACCACCATTATCATCACCACTACCATTATCATCACCACCACTATTATCACCACCACTATCATTATCATCTCCACCATTATCATCACCACCACCATTATCATCACCACTACCATTATCATCACCACCACCATTATCATCACCACCATTATCATCACCACCACCATTATCATCACCACCATTATCATCCCACATTTATCATCACCACTACCATTATCATCACCACCACCATTATCATCACCACCATTATCATCACCACCACCATTATCATCACCACCATTATCATCACCACTACCATTATCATCACCACTACCATTATCATCACCACTACCATTATCATCTTCACCATTATCATCACCACTACCATTATCATCACCACCACCATTATCATCACCACCACCATTATCATCACCACCATTATCATCACAACCACCATTATCATCACCACTACCACCACCATCATCATCATCATCATCATCATCATCATCATCATCATCATCATCATCATCATCATCATCATCATCATCGCCATCACTACCACCATTTTCATCACCACCACCATTATCACCATCATCATCACCATCTGGTTGGGTTCCTGACCTCCCACAGGGAGATACTTAATGTGTCTTCTATCCCCCTCTATTTGTTTTCCAATCTGCTTTCGGTCTTTGTCTTGGAATGAGATTACTTGGTTTGGCCCTGCCTGTGATGCTTGGCTGAGAGGGCCCTGGCCGGAGTCCTAGCTGGGAGTGAAACAGTCAAATGTATAGTTATTGTTTTGGGAGAGGATATTGTTTTCCTTGTAAATCATCTCTGTGTTATGTATTGTTATGTTTGATATTTTGAATGTATAATGTAAACATTTGAGTGTATTTCTCTTAGTGGGATCTTGTGCTGGTATCTGGGTGAGACTTTTAGGTGATTTCAAACTAAGTACACTGATAGTGTGCTCTTGGAATCTACATCTGTTCCCTATTTGAACCACTCCCATTTGTCGTAATTTTTTCCTCAAGTCCTTGTAATTGTACATCTAGAATCTTTTCACTATCCTATTTTCTACGTTTTTACTGGCGCTGATATGACCTAAAAGTGTTGCAAGCGCCGTAAAACCCTTAAAAACAAAACAAACATACACCATCACCACCACAATCACCTACACCATCCACCACCATCACCACCACCACCATCATCACCACCACCACCATCACCACCACCATCACCCACCCACCACTACCACCACCATCACCACACCACACACCCCAACACCAATCACCATCACCACCACCATCACCACCATCACCACCATCACCACCACCACCACCACCATCATCATCATCATCATCAAAACAAACATACACCATCACCACCACAATCACCTACACCATCCACCACCACCACCACCACCACCATCATCACCACCACCACCATCACCACCACCATCACCACCACCACCACTACCACCACCATCACCATCACCACCACCTCCACCACCACCACCACCACCATCACCACCATCACCACCATCACCACCATCACCACACACACCACACACCACACACCACCACACCACCACCACCCCCACCACCCACCACCACCACCACCACCCACACCACACCACCACACCACCACAATCACCTACACCATCCACCACACCACCACCACCACATCCCACCACCACCCACCACCACCACCACACACCACCATCACCATCACCACACCACCCCACACACCCACCACACATCACCACCATCACCACCACCACACCACCATCACCACCACACCACCACACACCACCACCAACCACCACACACCACCACCCCACACACCACCACACCACCACCACCACACCACCACCTCACCACCACACCCCACCACCACCACCACCACCACACCACCACACACCACCACCACACCACCACACCACCACCACACCACCACCACACCCACCACCACCACCACCACCACCACACCCACCACACCACCACTCACCACCACCACCACACCACCACCACCACCACACCACCACCACCACCACCACCCATCCACCACCACCACCACCACCACCACCCACCACCACCACCCACCACACACACCACCACACCACCACCATCACCACCACCACCACCACCTCCACCAACACCACACCACCACCACACCACCACCACCACCACCATCACCACCACCACCACCACCACCACCACCACCACCTCCACCACCACCACCCACCACCACCATCACCACCACCACCACCATCACACCACCACCACCACACCTCACCACACACCACTCACCACCACCACCACCATCCACCACCATCACACCACACCACCTCACACACCACACCACCACCACCACCCCACCACCACACCACCACCACCCACCACCCTCACCAACCACCTCACCACCACCACCACCACACACCACATCACCACACCACACCACTAACACCCACCACCCCACCACCACCCACACCACACCCCCACCACCACCACCACCCACCACCCATCACCACACACACCACCACACCACACCCACCACACCTCCACCACCACACACCACCACCACCATCACCAACACCACACCACCACCCCCACCACCCATCACCCCATCACCCACCACCACCACCCCCACCCCACCACCACCACACCACCACCACCACCCCACCACCACCACCACCACCCACCCCACCACACTGTGAATAAGGCTTCTTAAGTTAGAAATATAAGACACTGGACGCAGAGTTGTCAAGCTAGCAGACTGACTTTAATATCGAGGGTGGAACAGGAAGAGGGTTAGTGAATCTGAAACATACTGAGAGTAACAATGATAATGAAGTGATTAGATACATATGATAGGAGTATGTTATGAGCAACATTAGTTATAGTTACATCCTTTCCCTTTTGGGTTTGAAATGAATGAAACGAAATTTAGGATATTAAAACAAATCTAATTGAGTTCAAGTTGGGGACAATGATTTAAGTGGATAGTGTAGTGATTTATCTTTAACCAACATTTAGATATAGGATGGTTTACAACTTAAAATCTGTTATAAGTGGTAAAGTTGTCATTATAGGAATAGCTGAGCTTGAGACAAATTAGGATTAAAATTAAAGTAAAATGTTATTTTGAAACTTGGAAACAAATCATAGAAATGAATATCAGGATTATGACCTAATATTATAATTCTTATTTAATAAAAGAAATCAAAAATAAGGTTACTGTTTTACACTTAAGAAATTGAATGTACAACAAAAGGAAATCATATATATGAGATTTAAAGTAGATACTGATTGGTTAAAGTAGTTAAAGAAATGTTGCTAGAATGGAATATGAATCATGAAGATGAGAAAAGGATGTATCATTTACATCTAGTTGTACATATATAATATAGTATAGCATCTGAAAATTGAAATGAGAAAAAAAAATTATGGGGAATAATGCATCGGGGTTTTAATGATTCTACCACGAGAAGAGGTACGAATGGGGATTTTGGATGGTGAGATTCTCAGGTTGGTAGGTGTTCGGGTTTGAGCGGTCGAAGAAGTCAAGGCAATGGGAGGTGGGTTGTGGTTGGTGGTAGTGGTGTTTTGAGGAGTGTGTGTGGTAGAGTTTGAGCCTAAAGGGTAATCAATATCAGACATGGTCTCATTAACATCGTTCATATTCATATGTCTAATTCTGAGTTGAGTGCGGTTTCGAAAACAGTTCCATGGGGTGTTTTGACCAGGTATGATCGGGATACAGGATCAAACTTTTTAATAATAATACCTGGTGTCCATTTACGATCTCGAAGATTGATGGGTTGAATGAAGACTTTGGTGTCTGGTTTGAAAGTGGGGAGGGACTTAGTTTGTCGATCATAATAATGTTTTTGTTTTTCCGCATTAGATTGTTTTTGTTGGATGATTGTAGGGTAACTGGAGGTTCTTTGTTGGAGAGAACGTTGTGTTGATGGAACAACCGATCTGAGTTTTCTGCAGAGGAATTTTTGGGCAGGACTTAAACCAGTTGTTGAGTCAGGAGTGTTTCTTACTTCAAGAAGTCCTAAGAATGGATCAGATCTGGTTTCAAGGGATTTTCTCAATAAAGTTTTGGCTTGCTTTACTGCGTTTTCAGCTTTTCCGTTTGATTGAGGATGGTACGGAGAACTGAACTGGTGATTGAAATCATAAGCCATGGAGAATTCCTTAAACGTTTGTGAAGAGAAACAGGGTCCATTGTCAGAGATAACTGTATTTGGGATACCGTAGCGAGCAAACTGAGTTTTCAGAGTCTTTATTACTGTATCTGATGCTTCATTTTCCAGTTTCTCGATTTCAAAGAAATCAGTAAGATAATCAACAAGTACTATGTACGTTTTGTTGGAGAAGTAAAAAATGTCCAATCCAATCTTTTCCCAAGCATAAGTTGCAATTTCGTGAGGAATTAATGGTTCTCTTGGGTTTCTTTGGGCATAGATTTGACATCCTTTGCAATTATTTATGAAGTCCTTTATTTCGGAGTTCATTGACGGCCAAAAAAGGGTTTCCCGAGCTCTTCTCAAACAAGCATCAGTGGCACGATGAGAGGAATGGAGTGCTTCTTTCATTTCTTTCCTGCAGGTAGTTGGTACAACTAGTTGATGGTCTTTGAAGATGATGCCATCAGAGATTGAGAGGGCATGTTTGAAGTTAAAGTATGGTTTTAGAGGTTGTGGAATGTCTGAATTATTTGGCCAACCATTTTGAATGAAGGTTTTTAAGAGAGCTAGGTTTGGATCTAGATCAGTTTCTTGTTGAAATTTTATTAGGCGTTCAGGTCTAACTGAAGCTTCATTTGCATAATTAATTTGTTCGAATTCTTCGTAACCAGAATTATCGGATAGGTGAGATCTAGAGAGTGTGTCAGCAAGGAACATTGTGGAGCCTTTCTTATATGCAATTTCAACGTTGTGTTCAAGGATCCTGAGCATCATGCCTTGAAGTCGGCGAGGCATTGAAGAAAGAGGTTTTTTGATGATTGATTCAAGGGGTTTGTGGTCAGAGTGTATAAGTACCTTTTTACAAAGATGTATTGGTGGAATTTCTTTAACGAAAAAATAATGGCAAGTGTTTCTTTCTCGATCTGGGAGTAACGCTTTTCTGTATCTGTGAGAGCGCGAGAGGCATAAGCGATTGGTCGGTCATTTTGGAGGAGTGCAGCACCAAGACCATGCTCAGACGAGTCACATTGGATTACGATGCTTTTCTGCGAGGAGAAATAACCAAGGACAGGTGCATTCGTAATCAAGCGTTTGATAGTTTCGAAAGCAGTTTTTTGAGCAGTACCCCACTGAAAATTAATGTTCTTCTGCAGTAATTGACGAATTGGTTGGATTACTGTTGAAAGATTGGGCAGAAATTTTGCCAGATAGTTAATGAAACCGACGAGTCGTTGTACTCCTTTTACACTATCAGGGGGGGACATTTCCAGAATGGCTTTCACTTTTTCAGGGTCAGGTTGTAGACCATCAGTGGAAATGATGTGGCCAAGAAATGAAATTTTGTTTTTGCAGAGATCAAGTTTTTCTTTATTAAGGGCAATATTCATTTGTCTACATCTGGTGAGCAATGCGATGAGATTTTTGTTATGGTCCAAAGCAGCTTCATTGTCAGTAGAACCAGATCCTGTGACAATAATGTCATCAATGGCATAGAAGACACCAGGCAAGTCGGATAGAGCGCTTGATAAATGTTTTGAAAAATTTCGCTGGAGACACATAGGCCAAAGGGTAAGCGATTCCATTTATACTGGCCAAAAGGTGTAGCCATAGTTGTCAGTGAGCTGGAATCCTTATCAAGTTTACAGTGCCAGAATGCGCTTTTTACGTCAAGTTTCGAGTAAAGACGTGCTTGTTGCAAATGTGGCAATATTTCATCGAGAACTGGTAGTTGATATGTTTCTTTGACGAGTGAGTTGTTTAGTGGTTTTGGATCTATGCATATCCGTAGATCACCGGAGCGTTTTGTAGCAACGACCATTCTGCTACACCAATCAGTGGGTGTATTTACAGGTTCAATGACATTGAGAGTTGTGAGACGCTGAAGTTCAATTTTTACTTTGTCTCTGAGAGCGATTGGGAGTCTAGCGGGTTTTGAATTAACCGGGGGTGACGTCATTTCTTAATGTAAGTTTGACAGTATTGGGCAAACAGCCAATGTTGGTTTCAAAAATGTATCAAATTCACTTATGATTTTCTCAGCAGGGGATGTAAGCGAGAAAATGTGTTCAAAGTTCTCATAATCTATTTTTAATACTCCCATCCTTTCACTGGTTTGTTTCCCAAGGATGGGAGAAAGAGTAGTATTCACGACTAGCATCGTTGTCTTGAACGATTTGGAATCATTGGGGTTGGTGAGAGTTTTACAGATTTGTCCTAACACTTCAAGGGGTTGGTTTGTGTAAGATTTTACTGTTTTAAGGCAAGGAGAGATTTTGTCGCTGGGTTTTAGGAAACGTTGAGGGATAACGTCAACTGATGATCCAGAATCTATTTGAAATGCAATTGTTTTTGTGTCCATTAAGAGGTTTATGAAAACGGCTTTTTTATCATTGCCAAGGGTAAGAAGATATTCTTCATTGTGATAATCATAGTCATTGTCAGCGTTTGTTTCTAGCAGATGAGTGCGATTTGCAGAGGGGCAACACACTCGAAAATGGTTAGGTTGACGACATTGCCCACATGTTTTCCCATAGGCTGGACATAATTCTTTGCGCAAAATGTGAGTTAAGGCACAGAATTTACATTTGCGAGGAGTTTGAGTAGAAGTTGGAGGCCTGGTTGGAGGACGAAATGGCGTTGAGGACGGTGGTTTGCTGAAAGGAGGTCGTTGATTTTTAGAATTAGGCAAGGTACGTTGTTTCAATTTGTGTGAGTTATTAGACTTGAAGGACAGTTTGTGTAGGGAGTCAGGAAGATTTATGACCTTGATTGAGTCTCACTAGATTCGCTAGCCTTGCAAATGTCAATACATCTATCGAGAGTAAGTTTCTTCTCTTGTAGTAATCTTTTGCATGTTGATGCGTTTCTGATGCTAAAACAATTCTATCACGGAGGATTGAATCATGCATGCAGTTGCAGAAGTTACAAGTTTTTGCAAGAATTTTCAAATCTGTGACGAACAAATCGATGCTTTCACCTTCTTTTTGTGATCGTTGGTTGAAAATATAGCGTTCATACGTTTCATTGACTGCTCCCACGAAATGAGTGTTAGGGTATCAATAGTATGTGCGAGAGTGTCATCATCAGTGAAAGTGAAGGTGTTTATCAGACGTAAAGCGTCATTTCCAATGCAGTGGAGAAACATTGATTTTTTAAATTGTTCTTCTTTGCTGTTGAGGTCTGTTATATGGAGTAATTCTCCAAGTTTGCTTGAATAGCTTCCAATTGTCCAGTGGAGAAGTTGAAAGATTGAGAGGGGGAGGAGGAGCAATGTTGGTAGCCGTAGCAACATTGTGAAGACCAGCAGAAAAGGTTGATGCAGGTGCAGAAGCCATTGTTTACAGTTGATTAGATCGAATTCGAGGAATCGATATATCGAATTTGAAGAATCGATATGGGAGTATCAAAGTGGCGTCTTTTCGTTACGGTGAACTCAGAGATAAGTTTTTACTTACGCACGGGCGAAAGGAGCTACAAACAAGCTAGACTTGTAGTTCATAATTGTAAAATCAAAGATTAGTTCACCACCGCTGCTACCATGTGAATAAGGCTTCTTAAGTTAGAAATATAAGACATGGACGCAGAGTTGTCAAGCTAGCAGACTGACTTTAATATCGAGGGTGGAACAGGAAGAGGGTGTAGTGAATCTAAACATATGAGAGTAACAATGATAATGAAGTGATTAGATACATATGATGGAGTATGTTATGAGCAACATTAGTTATAGTTAAACAACACCACCACCATCACCACCACCACATCACACACACCCCACCACACCACCACCCCACCACACCACTCACCAACCCACCACCACACCCACACACCTCCACCAACCCACCCACCCCCACCCACCACCCCCACACCACCCCCCCCACCACCCACCACCCCACACACCACACCACCCCACCCAACCCACCCCACCACCCACCACCACCACACCCACCCCCCCCACCACCACCACAACCCCACCCCACCCCACCACACCCACCCACCACCACCACACCCACCACCACCACCACCACCACCCCCACCAACCACCATCCACCCCC
>NC_088374.1:1918122-1924606 GCF_034508935.2 Berghia stephanieae | reverse complement strand
CACCACCACCCCCCTAACACCACATCCCACCCCCCCCCCCACTAACACCCACCACCCCCACCCCCCACCACCCCACCACCACCACCCCCCCCACCACCACCACCACCCCCACCACCCCACCCCCAACACCTCCCACCCCCCCACACCCCCCACCCACCACCCCTCCACCCCACCCCCCACCACCCCATCACCAACACCACCCCACCACCACCCCCCCCCCACCACCATCACCCCATCCACCACCACCACCACCCCACCACCCCCACCACCACCACCACCACCAACCACACCCCCCCACCACCCCCACCACCACCACCACCAACACACCCAACCACTGTGAATAAGGCTTCTTAAGATTAGAATATAAACACTGGACGCAGAGTTGCAAGCTAGCAGACTGACTTAATATCGAGGGTGGAACAGGAAGAGGGTATAGGAATCTAAACATACGAGAGTAACAATGATAATGAAGTGATTAGATACATATGATAGGAGTATGTTATGAGCAACATTAGTTATAGTTACATCCTTTCCCTTTTGGGTTTTGAAATGAATGAAACGAAATTTAGATTTAAAACAAATCTAATTGAGTTCAAGTTGGGGACAATGATTTAAGTGGATAGTGTATGATTTATCTTTAACCAACATTTAGATATAGGATGTTACAACTTAAATCTGTTATAAGTGGTAAAGTTGTCATTATAGGAATAGCTGAGCTTGAGACAAATTAGGATTAAAATTAAAGTAAAATTTATTTTGAAACTTGGAAACAAATCATAGAAAATGAATATCAGGATTATGACCTAATATATAATTCTTATTTAATAAAAGAAATCAAAAATAAGGTTACTGTTTTACCTTAAGAAATTGAATGTACAACAAAAGGAAATCAATATATGAGATTTAAAGTAGATTACTGATTGGTTAAAGTAGTTAAAGAAATGTTGCTAGAATGGAATATGAATCAGAAGAATGAGAAAAGGATTATCATTTACATCTAGTTGTACATATTAATAAGATAGCATCTGAAAATTGAAATGAGAAAAAAAATTAGGGGGAATAATGCATCGGGTTTTAATGATTCTACCACGAGAAGAGGTACGAATGGGGATTTTGGATGGTGAGATTCTCAGGTTGGTAGGTGTTCGGGTTTGAGCGGTCGAAGAAGTCAAGGCAATGGGAGGTGGGTTGTGGTTGGTGGTAGTGGTGTTTTGAGGAGTGTGTGTGGTAGAGTTTGAGCCTAAAGGGTAACTCAATATCAGACATGGTCTCATTAACATCGTTCATATTCATATGTCTAATTCTGAGTTGAGGCGGTTTCGAACAACAGTTCCATGGGGTGTTTTGACCAGGTATGATCGGGATACAGGATCAAACTTTTTAATAATAATACCGGGTGTCCATTTACGATCTCGAAGATTGATGGTTGAATGAAGACTTTGGTGTCTGGTTTGAAAGTGGGGAGGGACTTAGTTTGTCGATCATATAATGTTTTTGTTTTTCCGCATTAGATTGTTTTTGTTGATGATTGAGGGTAACTGGAGGTTCTTTGTTGGAGAGAACGTTGTGTTGATGGAACAACCGATCTGAGTTTTCTGCAGAGGAATTTTTGGGCAGGACTTAAACCAGTTGTTGAGTCAGGAGTGTTTCTACTTCAAGAAGTCCTAAGAATGGATCAGATCTGGTTTCAAGGGATTTTCTCAATAAAAGTTTTGGCTTGCTTTACTGCGTTTTCAGCTTTTCCCGTTGATTGAGGATGGTACGGAGAACTGAACTGTGATTGAAATCATAAGCCATGGAGAATTCCTTAAACGTTTGTGAAGAGAAACAGGGTCCATTGTCAGAGATAACTGTATTTGGGATACCGTAGCGAGCAAACTGAGTTTTTCAGAGTCTTTATTACTGTATCTGATGCTTCATTTTCCAGTTTCTCGATTTCAAAGAAATCAGTAAGATAATCAACAAGTACTATGTACGTTTTGTTGGAGAAGTAAAAAATGTCCAATCCAATCTTTTCCCAAGCATAAGTTGCAATTTCGTGAGGAATTAATGGTTCTCTTGGGTTTCTTTGGGCATAGATTTGACATCCTTTGCAATTATTTATGAAGTCCTTTATTTCGGAGTTCATTGACGGCCAAAAAAGGGTTTCCCGAGCTCTTCTCAAACAAGCATCAGTGGCACGATGAGAGGAATGGAGTGCTTCTTTCATTTCTTTCCTGCAGGTAGTTGGTACAACTAGTTGATGGTCTTTGAAGATGATGCCATCAGAGATTGAGAGGGCATGTTTGAAGTTAAAGTATGGTTTTAGAGGTTGTGGAATGTCTGAATTATTTGGCCAACCATTTTGAATGAAGGTTTTTAAGAGAGCTAGGTTTGGATCTAGATCAGTTTCTGTTGAAATTTTATTAGGCGTTCAGGTCTAACTGAAGCTTCATTTGCATAATTAATTTGTTCGAATTCTTCGTAACCAGAATTATCGGATAGGTGAGATCTAGAGAGTGTGTCAGCAAGGAACATTGTGGAGCCTTTCTTATATGCAATTTCAACGTTGTGTTCAAGGATCCTGAGCATCATGCCTTGAAGTCGGCGAGGCATTGAAGAAAGAGGTTTTTTGATGATTGATTCAAGGGTTTGTGGTCAGAGTGTATAAGTACCTTTTTACCAAAGATGTATTGGTGGAATTTCTTTAACGAAAAAATAATGGCAAGTGTTTCTTTCTCGATCTGGGAGTAACGCTTTTCTGTATCTGTGAGAGCGCGAGAGGCATAAGCGATTGGTCGGTCATTTTGGAGGAGTGCAGCACCAAGACCATGCTCAGACGAGTCACATTGGATTACGATGCTTTTCTGCGAGGAGAAATAACCAAGGACAGGTGCATTCGTAATCAAGCGTTTGATAGTTTCGAAAGCAGTTTTTTGAGCAGTACCCCACTGAAAATTAATGTTCTTCTGCAGTAATTGACGAATTGGTTGGATTACTGTTGAAAGATTGGGCAGAAATTTTGCCAGATAGTTTAATGAAACCGACGAGTCGTTGTACTCCTTTTACACTATCAGGGGGGACATTTCCAGAATGGCTTTCACTTTTTCAGGGTCAGTTGTAGACCATCAGTGGAAATGATGTGGCCAAGAAATGAAATTTTGTTTTTGCAGAGATCAAGTTTTTCTTTATTTAAGGGCAATATTCATTGTCTACATCTGGTGAGCAATGCGATGAGATTTTTGTTATGGTCCAAAGCAGCTTCATTGTCAGTAGAACCAGATCCTGTGACAATAATGTCATCAAGGGCATAGAAGACACCAGCAAGTCGGATAGAGCGCTTGATAAATGTTTTTGAAAAATTTCGCTGGAGACACATAGGCCAAAGGGTAAGCGATTCCATTTATACTGGCCAAAAGGTGTAGCCATAGTTGTCAGTGAGCTGAATCCTTATCAAGTTTACAGTGCCAGAATGCGCTTTTTACGTCAAGTTTCGAGTAAAGACGTGCTTGTGCAAATGTGGCAATATTTCATCGAGAACTGGTAGTTGATATGTTTCTTTGACGAGTGAGTTGTTTAGTGGTTTTGGATCTATGCATATCCGTAGATCACCGAGCGTTTTGTAGCAACGACCATTCTGCTACACCAATCAGTGGGTGTATTTACAGGTTCAATGACATTGAGAGTTGTGAGACGCTGAAGTTCAATTTTACTTTGTCTCTGAGAGCGATTGGGAGTCTAGCGGGTTTTGAATTAACCGGGGTGACGTCATTTCTTAATGTAAGTTTGACAGTATTGGGCAAACAGCCAATGTTGGTTTCAAAAATGTCATCAAATTCACTTATGATTTTCTCAGCAGGGGATGTAAGCGAGAAAATGTGTTCAAAGTTCTCATAATCTATTTTTAATACTCCCATCCTTTCACTGGTTTGTTTCCCAAGGATGGGAGAAAGAGTAGTATTCACGACTAGCATCGTTGTCTTGAACGATTTGGAATCATTGGGTTGGTGAGAGTTTTACAGATTTGTCCTAACACTTCAAGGGGTTGGTTTGTGTAAGATTTTACTGTTTTAAGGCAAGGAGAGATTTTGTCGCTGGGTTTTAGGAAACGTTGAGGGATAACGTCAACTGATGATCCAGAATCTATTTGAAATGCAATTGTTTTTGTGTCCATTAAGAGGTTTATGAAAACGGCTTTTTTATCATTGCCAAGGGTAAGAAGATATTCTTCATTGTGATAATCATAGTCATTGTCAGCGTTTGTTTCTAGCAGATGAGTGCGATTTGCAGAGGGGCAACACACTCGAAAATGGTTAGGTTGACGACATTGCCCACATGTTTTCCCATAGGCTGGACATAATTCTTTGCGCAAAATGTGAGTTAAGGCACAGAATTTACATTTGCGAGGAGTTTGAGTAGAAGTTGGAGGCCTGGTTGGAGGACGAAATGGCGTTGAGGACGGTGGTTTGCTGAAAGGAGGTCGTTGATTTTAGAATTAGGCAAGGTACGTTGTTTCAATTTGTGTGAGTTATTAGACTTGAAGGACAGTTTGTGTAGGGAGTCAGGAAGATTTATGACCCTTGATTGAGTCTCACTAGATTCGCTAGCCTTGCAAATGTCAATACATCTATCGAGAGTAAGTTTCTTCTCTTGTAGTAATCTTTGCATGTTGATGCTTTCTGATGCCTAAAACAATTCTATCACGAGGATTGAATCATGCATGCAGTTGCAGAAGTTACAAGTTTTTGCAAGAATTTTCAAATCTGTGACGAACAAATCGATGCTTTCACCTTCTTTTTGTGATCGTTGGTTGAAAATATAGCGTTCATACGTTTCATTGACTGCTCCCACGAAATGAGTGTTAAGGGTATCAATATATGTGCGAGAGTGTCATCATCAGTGAAAGTGAAGGTGTTTATCAGACGTAAAGCGTCATTTCCAATGCAGTGGAGAAACATTGATTTTTTAAATTGTTCTTCTTTGCTGTTGAGGTCTGTTATTATGGAGTAATTCTCCCAAGTTTGCTTGAATAGCTTCCAATTGTCCAGTGGAGAAGTTGAAAGATTGAGAGGGGGAGGAGGAGCAATGTTGGTAGCCGTAGCAACATTGTGAAGACCAGCAGAAAAGGTTGATGCAGGTGCAGAAGCCATTGTTTACAGTTGATTAGATCGAATTCGAGGAATCGATATATCGAATTTGAAGAATCGATATGGGAGTATCAAAGATGGCGTCTTTTCGTTACGGTGAACTCAGAGATAAGTTTTTACTTACGGCACGGGCGAAATGGAGCTACAAACAAGCTAGACTTGTAGTTCATAATTGTAAAATCAAAGATTAGTTCACCACCGCTGCTACCATGTGAATAAGGCTTCTTAAGTTAGAAATATAAGACACTGGACGCAGAGTTGTCAAGCTAGCAGACTGACTTTAATATCGAGGGTGGAACAGGAAGAGGGTGTAGTGAATCTGAACATACTGAGAGTAACAATGATAATGAAGTGATTAGATACATATGATAGGAGTATGTTATGAGCAACATTAGTTATAGTTACAACCACCACCACCATCATCACCACCACCACCATCACCACCACCTCCACCACCACCACCACCACCACCACCATCACCACCACCACCACCACCATCATCACCACCACCTCCACCAACACCACCACCACCACCCCCACCACCTCCACCATAACCACCACCTCCACCACCACCACCACCACCCCCACCACCACCTCCACCACCACCACCAACCCCCCCACCACCCCCACCACCACCATCACCACCATCACCACCACCACCACCACCAACACCACCACCACCCCCACCACCACCACCATCACCACCACCACCCCCACCACCACCACCACCACCACCCACCACCACCATCACCAACACCATCACCACCACCACCACCACCACCACCACCACCTCCACCACCACCACCACCACCACCACCATCACCAACACCGCCACCTCTACGACCACCACCACCACCACCTCCACCACCACCACCATCACCACCAATGTTTAAATCATCCCCATTGTATCCCTGGCCAGGTCCATGTAAACAGAAAGAAGATTGACGTGGGTGTCCTGAGATCCAACATACGAGTCATCGACAAGGACGTGCCTAGAACGGACAGAGGCTTTGAGTTCTTTAGGTAGGTCATGTATAATGATAATAATGATAATGATGATAATAATAAGAATAATGATAATGATAATAATAATAGTAATGATAATAATAATAATAATAATAATAATAATAATAATAATAATGATGATGATGATGATGATGATGATGATGATGATGATGATGATGAAAGATGATGATGATATGATGATGATGATGATGATGATGATGATGATGATGATGATATGATGATGATGAATAATGATGATATGATGATGAATATGATGATAATAATAATGATGATAATGATAATAATAATAATAATAATGATAATAATAATAATAATGATAATAATAATAATGA
>NC_088374.1:1913122-1915622 GCF_034508935.2 Berghia stephanieae | reverse complement strand
AAACAAATATAGTAATTCAATGACAACAATGAAATAAAAAAAAGCAATAAGAGACACGGCCATTTCAATTACACACCTGCTTAGCAATAGACATTATATGTTACACACACTAGAGGAAAAACTTCATAGCAAAGCAGATATTATGAGACAAGAAGGTGGGTTTTTCAATTTACATTTGGATGATGATGATGATGATGAATCAGCACGTCGGATACTCTGGTGTTTCATAAAATGGGGTGCCGAAATTTTATTGTTATCATCGTCATCATCATCATCATCACCATCATCATCATCATCATCATCATCATCATCATCATCATCATCATCACCATCATTATCAACATTGTTTCATAGTGCAAATTGATTTTTAAAAAAGGGAAAGTAAACAAAAAAAAAACAACAAAAAAAACCCTTGCTGAATCGGGTCCATTGAATGTGCTGAAAACGGTGGTGATGAGCTAATGCTGCCTGTTTCAAAGCCTTTATTCATATTGGGCTTGGGGCATGACGTAACTATAGTACTCTAATCGGCCATGGCTTGGGGCATGGTGTAACTATAGTACTCTAATCGGCCATGGCTTGGGGCATGACGTAACTATAGTACTCTAATTGGCCATGGCTTGGGGCATGACGTAACTATAGTACTCTAATCGGCCATGGCTTTGGGCATGGTGTAACTATAGTACTCTAATCTGCCATGGCTTAGGGCATGGTGTAACTATAGTACTCTAGTCGGCCATGGCTTGGGGCATGACGTAACTATAGTACTCTAATCGGCCATGGCTTGGGGCATGACGTAACTATAGTACTCTAGTCAGCCATGGCTTGGGGTATGACGTAACTATAGTACTCTAGTCGGCCATGGCTTGGGACATGGTGTAACTATAGTACTCTAATCGGCCATGGCTTGGGGCATGGTGTAACTATAGCACTCTAATCGGCCATGGCTTGGGACATGATGTAACTATAGTACTCTAATCGGCCATGGCTTGGGGCATGGTGTAACTATAGTACTCTAATCGGCCATGGCTTGGGGCATGGTGTAACTATAGTACTCTAATCGGCCATGGCTTGGGGCATGGTGTAACTATAGTACTCTAATCGGCCATGGCTTGGGGCATGGTGTAACTATAGTACTCTAATCGGCCATGGCTTGGGGCATGACGTAACTATAGTACTCTAATCGGCCATGGCTTGGGGCATGACGTAATGCACACAGATTTATGTGTTGGTCCGTTATATTTCCGGATGGCAATGTTATGAGCTTCTTAGCCAAAGCGCATACTATCTATAGATATTTATTTTTGTTGTTTTTATATTTTTCAGGTAGAGACTTATTGGTGCTTTCAGACGTATATGGACAAGATACGAGAGGATTTTATGGAAGTCGGGATGACCAACAAAATTGGTATGGTCTTCATCGGGTCTTCATCGTATGAGTCAAAACTGATGCAAAGGCTGGTCTCCTATCATTCTTACCTTTTTGAAATTGAGCTTTTACATAGCGCAATATCCACTATACTTTACAAGGGGTCCCTGACTAACAGCAACATTTAACATTTAGGATGGGACGTGACGCCTGTTAGGCGATATTACAATTTTTTCGGACATAGACAACGTTGTTAATGGCCAGGTACTTATTTTACACGCGAGTACGGTGAGAGAATGTGCAAAAGAGCCTTCTCCAACGACTCAACTATGCGCTGAGTGGCAATGACGGCATGCATCTGATTCTCTCAGATTCCATCTATGCATGTTAGCTGCGTTTCTGCCATGTCCTGTCAAAATGCGGTTGGAGGTACCCAGCATTTTCGGCTATTGCAGAGAAAACCAGGTGTTCTTTCTGTTGGGTCGGGTATGATGTCGCCTCCCCTGGGGCTGTCTTGGTTCCACATCGACATCCATTCCTCTTTCACATTGAAATGTTGTCTTGAAGTATTAAAAGGTTTCCTTGATTTCAGTCTCTAGGTTGTTGGGGCTTCTTCTAGGACCTCCTTCAATGGGACCCTGTCAGTGACCTCCTCAATTTTGGCATGCATTCTTTGGTGGTATAACTATTTCAGTAGCAGGATGTATAGGCAGAATCTTAGGAATTGTTCCTGTCCTCCCATAGTGGGCAGGGAGGTAATTAATGTGTCTTCTGTCCCCTTATATCTGTTTTCCAACATTCTTTCTGTCTTTGTCTTGGAATGAGATTACTTGGTTTTGTCCTGGCCCTGGCCGGATACATTGGCTGGGAGAGAAACAGTCAATTGTATATTTAGTTTTGGGAGATGATATTTTTTTCCTCGTAAATCATCTTTCCGTTATGCACTGTATTTTATGTTTTGTTTACATATTATTTATGATTAACATTTGAGTGTGTTCCTCTTAGTGCGGACCTGTGCTTGTGTCTGGATGAGTTTTGTAGGTCTGGGTGGGGTTTCTGACCTCCCATAGTGGCCAGGGAGGTACTTGTTGTGTCTTCCACCCCCCTGTACCTGTTTTCCAATTGCTTTCT
>NC_088374.1:1895622-1908122 GCF_034508935.2 Berghia stephanieae | reverse complement strand
GTCAACAGGGTTTGTTTACCTATGTTAACAGGTTTGTTTACCTATGTCAACAGGGTTTGTTTACCTATGTCAACAGGGTTTGTTTACCTATGTCAACAGGTTTGTTTACCTATGTCAACAGGGTTTGTTTACCTATGTCAACAGGGTTTGTTTACCTATGTTAACAGGTTTGTTTACCTATGTCAACAGGTTTGTTTACCTATGTCAACAGGGTTTGTACCTATGTCAACGGGGTTTGTTTACTTATGTTAACATGTTTGTTTACATATGTCAACAGGTTTGTTTACCTATGTCAACAGGTTTGTTTCCTATGTCAACAGGGTTTATTTACCTATGTCAACAGGTTTGTTTACCTATGTCAACAGGTTTGTTTACCTATGTCAACAGGTTTGTTTACCTATGTCAACGGGGTTTGTTTACCTATGTCAACCTGGGTGTGATCGTGACCTCCCATAGCGGGCAGGGAGGTCCATACTGTGTCTTCTATCCCCTTATATCTGTTTTCCAACATGCTTTCTGTCTTTGTCTTGGAATGAGATTTCTTGGTTTTGTCCTGGCCCTGACCGGAGTCCTAGCTGGGAGGGAAACAGTCAAATGCATAGTTATTGTTTTGGGAGATGATATTTTTTTTTCCTTGTAAATCATCTCTCTGTTATGTATTATTATATTTGTTATTTTTGTTTTATGTATAATATAAGCATTTGAGTGTATTCCTCTTTGTTGGATTTTGTGCTAGTGTCCGGATGAGACTTATAGGTGATCTCAAACTAAGTACATTGGCGGAATGCTCTTGGATCTTACCTTTTCTTGAGTGTTTTGATTGTAATTCTAGAACCTTTTACTATCCCAATTACTTCCTTTTTACTGGCGCTGATATGACCTAAATGTGTCGCAAGAGCCGTAAAACCCTTAAAAACAAAAAAACAGGTTTGTTTACCTATGCCAACCGGTTAGATTCTAGATAATAATGTGAAATTGAATGTAAGCTTCGATTTAATGACAAAAACAGATCAAATGAACGTTTCGAATTTCCCTTTTATCAACAAAACAGGTTGAATGAAACACTACAGATGAATTACATAATGTGGTAGTGGCGTTTTTAAGATGAATAAACAAAACATTGATGGGCAGGGAATAGTCAGAGTGGATTAGGAAATTAAAAAACGGAATACATTGTGTATGAAGTGTATATAAAAGGTGCCAGACAAAGCAAGAAAGAAAAAATTACCCAAAAAAAAAAACCCCAAAAATATGCCACAAAAATCAGTGGACCTC
This sequence comes from Berghia stephanieae, assembly GCF_034508935.2. Lineage (NCBI taxonomy): Eukaryota > Metazoa > Mollusca > Gastropoda > Nudibranchia > Aeolidiidae > Berghia > Berghia stephanieae. The sequence goes on along the minus strand of NC_088374.1, from coordinate 1,906,847 downwards.
AACTGTCAATATTATTATGTAAATATTTTTTACATCTTGTCAAGTTGAAAAAGTATGAAATTTCAGAAAATTTGCTGGATACCTTTCCCATACATCTGACCATAAATTCATGAAAAATCACCCGATTTACTTCAAATAAAGATTAAAATGCTCTGGGGAGAATATTCTTACAGAAAATGAAAGAGAAAAAAATGCAAATCCAAATGATGAAAAATGATGAAAAAGGGTGAAAAAGGCAATGATGATGATGATGATAGAGAAGGATGGAAACTGTTTGTCTGTGGCCTATACCCTGACCCAGGGTGAAAAAGGCAATGATGATGATGATGATGACATCATCATTTAAGGTCACTATATAGAAATGCTCATGATATTTTTATTTATTAAAAAAAATATTTTCTATTGTTGATCTTATTTGTGCAGCCATGTGGTCCAGTGGTATGACCAGACCTGCCGTTCATACCGATTAATCGGTATCATACCGATTTGCAAGACCTTTTTTTCGTATTTACCGATTTCCCGATTTACTTGCCGATTGTACCGATTTCCCCAAGTGACCAAGGGCCCGCAGCCCTCCACCCTCTCTTTTACGTTTACTTTGTGCTTTACGTTGCACGTTAAAATTTTCAAGTCTCGTGAACTTTGACCCGTCCTGCGATACCTCGATAGATCACATGACGTAGCGAGCCTCTTTGTGATGCCCTCACACAGATAGAAAACACACGGCGCGTTATTTAGTTTTCATTTCCTTTGTGAAGCGACAGCGAGCTGTACTGGTAAACCACCGCGGTCCCTGGCTTCTGACTCGTTACCAAGTGCCACCATCTTTAAATAAGTTTGTAGTCTGATTGCCAGATTGGCGTTGTGCGTGCCATTTTGGGTGTTGGGGAAAAATAAGGGGGGGGGGATAATTGGATAATTTTACGTCTCATACTGATTTTTTTTCCCCAGATACTGATTTTTTTACAATGTCATACTGATTTCCTTTTTCGTGAAGTGGCAGGTCTGTATGACACTCATTCTCAGATCAGAAGTTCCTGGGTTCAAGTCTCGCTCAGCGCATAGTTGAGTCCTTGGAAAAGGCTCTTTATTCACATTCTCTACCGTACTCAAGTGTAAGATGAGTACCTGGTCGTTAACTGCGTTGACTCTGTCCGAAAAAAAAATAAAATTGCAATATCATCTAACAGGTTTCATGTCACGTCTGACATGTTAAGTGTTGCTGTTTGCCTGAGACCCCTTTGTAAAGCGCTTTGAGCACGTTTAGTGGATATTGCACTATTTAAAAGCTCAATCTAAAAAAATTTATTTTATAATTTATAATTTGTTATTTGTTGTTTCAGCATCAAATTTGACTTGGACAATCTGTTGACGAAATCGGAGAGAATGTTTTTCATCTACTGTAAGAAGACTGTGACCGAGAGCTTCCAACTAGTGGACAGATCACCCGCCCAGCCAAAACCTGGATTTTTCTCTTCTTTTTGGTCTTGATTGTCACAGTCCATGTAACCCATGATAACATTTGGTATGCTGGGTGGGGTTCCTGACCTCCCATAATGGGGTTCATGACCTCCCATAGTGGGGTTCCTGACCTCCCATAGTGATCAGGGAGGTACTTACTGTGTCTTCTATCCTTCTGTATCTGTGTTTTCTAATTGCTTTCTGTCTTTGTCTTGGAATGAGATTACTTTCTTTGTCCTGGCCCTGGCCGAAGTCCTTATCTGGGAAGGAAACAGTCAAATGTATAGTTATTGTTTTGGGAGATGATATTTTTTTCCTTGTAAATCATCTCTCTCTCCTGTACTGTTATTTTTATTTTTTTTTTTATTTTTAACATCTGATTTGTAAACATTTGATTGTATTCCTCTTAGTGGGGACATGTGCTGGTGTCTGGGTGAGACTTTTAGGTGATCTCAAACTAAGTACACTGATAGTGTGCTCTTGGAATCTGCATCTGTTCCCTATTTGAACCAATTCCCCTTTGTCTTAATTTTGCTCAGGTCCTTTCAATTATACATCTAGAATATTTTTACTATCCCATTTTCGTCCTTTTTACTAGCGCTAAAGCGACCGAATGTGTCGCAATTGCCGTAAAACCCCTTTTAAAAAATTAAAACACGCTATTGTGTTTCAGATCCTGAGAATGTAGCCGATGGAGAAGACAGGCCAATATGGCGAGTCAAACGACGAAGCATCGTTGACTGGTATGACACTCGCTTTCAGTTCGAGCCTCGCTCGGTGCATAGTTGAGTTATTAGAAAAGGGTCTTTCCTTACATTCTATCACCGTACTCAGGTGTAAAATGAGTACCTGGCCGTTAACAGCGTTGTTTCTGTCCGAAAATATTGTCCTGTCCTACATGTTCAATGTTGCTGTTGGCCAGAGACCCCTTGTAAAGCGCTTTGAGCACGTTTAGTGGATATCGCCGTATATGAAAGCTCATTTTTTATTTTTTAAGGGGCTAATTTAGTCCGTCATGTCAAGTCAGTGAGAAAATACTCGGGTGTTGACGATAACTGAATCTAGTCCTGGCTGGAAACGGGTGAACGTTTTGACACCAAGTCAGTCAGTATAATTTTAGACTGTTTGTTCCAATGTCTGAAAAAAATTGGCATGTCGCCTAACAGGCGTCATGTCTCGCCCTACATGTTAAATGTTGCTGTTGGTCTGGTACCCCTTGTAAAGCGCCTTGAGCATGCTTGGTGGATATTGCTCTATATAAAAGCTCTTTTTTTTTTTGGCCCAGGGAGGATAAAAAAAAAGGGTGGTTTGTTTTTGTAACATTTATTGGGATAATGTGGATATTGCCCCAATTTGTGTCGGGTCATGACGTCATCAGTCGGAAGGTGAAAATTTTGGATTGCATTTTTTTTTTTTTTTTCATCAATAATGTTTTAAGTTTTAAGTGTACTGCTTTATGGAAGGGAAAGCTGGAAAATGACATCCTCCTTAATACAGAAACTAGAAGCCTTTCAGAACAAGTGTTTAAAAAGAATTTATAATTTAATTTGGCCTACAAAAATAAGAACAGTGGATCTATTAAAGAAAGCTGACTGCACTAGCATTGATAGCCAAATAAATAGAAGAAGATGGCGTTGGCTGGGTCATGTGGCCAGAATGAGAAAAGGGTCACTTCCCAAGACAGCCTTGTACTGGACAGCAGATGGGAAGGGAAAGCGGGGAAGACCCAAAGAAACCTGGCGAAGGACCATGGAGAAAGAATAAAAGGAAGCAGGCCTGTCCTGGAATATACAGCCACCGCAAAAGCAGCCGATCGCAAAAAATGGAGATTTCTGGTGGATGCCCTATGTGCCTCAAGGCCCGAAGAGGATTAAGTAAGTAAGTAAGTATTATTTATTTTTTGCATGTTCTGAAGGAATATACTCCCCAGAGCATTTTAATCTTTTTTTTAAAAGTAAATCGGGTGATTTTTCATGCAGTTATGTTCAGATGTATTGGAAAAGTATCCAGCAACTTTTCTCAAATTTCATACTTTTTCAACTTGATTAGCTGTAAAAATATTTAGAAGTGAAATTAAGCTTTGATATTTCCCGAAGATTTACAAAAATGGTTGATTTAATCATTTATGACAAGAACTCATTTTGGATAAAAATTGACCTTCTAACTAAACTTGGCAGTATCTCAGTTCAAACCTTTTCACCATCCGACTGATGACGTCATTGACTGTAACATTTATTAAGTTTCCAAATTGTCTTGGATTTTGTCATTGTCGTCGTGTTTCTCATGGCAATTGGTTTTGTTTTGTTTTGTTTTGTTTTTTTGTTGGTTTTTTTTTCTTGTTTTTTTTGGGGGGGAGGGAGGTGGGAGGGTTTAATACGGACTCTGATTGGGTTTATTTTGACCTCCCATAGTGGCCAGGGAGGTACTTGCTGTGTCTTCTATCCCCCTGGGTGGGGTTCCTGACCTCCCATAGTGGCCAGGCAGGCACTTACTGTGTCTTCTATCCCCACGTTGGCCTATATTTTTTCCAAATTGCTTTCAGTCTTTGTCTTGGAATGAGATTACTTAGTTTTGTCCTGACCCCGTCCAGGGTCCTTGGCTGGAAGGGAAACAGTCGAATGTATAGTTATAGTTTATGGAGATGAATTTTTTTTCATTGTAAATCATCTCTCGGTTATGTTATTTTTATCATTTTTATCATATGATTTGTAAACATTTGAGTGTATTCCTCTTAGTTGGTTCTTGTGCTGGTGTCTGGGTGAGATTTTTAGGTGATCTCAAACTAAGTACACTGATAGGGTGCTCTTGGAATCTACATCCGTTCCCTATTTGAACCAATTTCCCCTTTGTCTTCATGTTTTTCCTCAGGTCCTTATAATTGTACATCTAGAATGTTTTTACTATCCTATTTCCTTCCCTTTTTACTGGCGTTGATATGACCCAAAAGTGTTGCAAGCACCGTAAAACCCTTAAAAATGAAAAACCAAATAAGTCTGATTTCTGTCTGTATTTGGAATGAGATTACATAGTTTTGTCCTGGTCCTTGCTGGAGTCCTTGGGAGATGGGATTCTTATAAATCATCTCTCTGTTTTGTATTGATCCTTATATTTTATTTTATTTTGGTTTGAAGTCTTGTTTTTGTTTTAAATTTAATTTTTTTTTCTTTGTTTTGAATTCTTGTTTTTGATAAATCATTTTAAAAATGATAGAGAGTGAAATGCATTTAATTTACAACCATGGAACAACAACAACAGCAACAACACCAACAACAACAACACCAACAACAACAACAACACCAACAACAACACCAACAACAACAACAACACCAACAACAACAACAACACCAACAACAACAACAACACCAACAACAACAACAACAACAACAACAACAACAACAACACCAACAACAACAACAACACCATAAACACCGACAGTGTTTCCAATGTGTTCGTGTCGTGTACATAGTTATTTATACAATATATTTGATATTTTATATGGAATGATATTACTGACTTACTTTGGAAAAAAACCCATCATTTAAAAATTTGGCCAGAAAACTCGTCCTTCAAATATCGATTGATATGAATGAGCCTCATATTGGAAAAACACAAAAAAACTCAAATCTGAGACTTCGTGAAGTCTTCCTTTAAAGTCCCAGTTTTGAATTTGTTATTTTTTTTCCCCAAGATGAAGGTCATTTAAATTAATCGATATTTGAAGGACGAGTTTTCTGGCCAAATTTTAAATATGAGTTTTTCCAAAGTAGGGCAGATTGGAGTTTTGACTAGCCAGAAATCCACTTGTGTCCAGTTTGTATTCAGTCATTGATTTATTTTTTCATGTTTTGTTTTGTATATGAAATCCATCGACTGGATGGGGTCTTTGACCTCCTATGATGGGCAGGAGGTCACTCTGTGTCTTCTATTCCCTTGTATCTGTTTTCCGAGTTTATTTCTGTCTTTGTCTTGGAATGAGATTACTTGGTTTTGTCCAGGCCCTGGCCAGATACCCTGGCTGGGAGGAAAACAGTCAAATGCAAATTTAGAGTTTTGAGAGATGATCTTCTTTTGACTTGTAAATCATCTTTCTGTTATGCACTGTACTATGTTTTTATTTTTTATTTTTACATATTACATATGATTTGTAAACATTTGAGTGTATTCCTCTTAGTGGGGACCTGTGCTTGTTTCTGGATGAGTCTTTTAGGTGATCTCAAACTAAATACATTGATAGTGTGCTCTTGGAATCTACATCTGTTCCCTATTTGAACCAGTTCCCCTTTGTCTTACTTTTTCTTGGGTTCTTTAATTGTAATTCTAGAACTTTTTACTATCCCATTTTCATCTATTTTACAGACGCTGATATGACCTTAAAGTGTTGCAATCGCCGTCAAATGTCTATAAATATTCTAAAGCTATAAACTCACCATGTACAAAAAAACCTTAAAACACATTTTATTTTTTTTAAATGTGGAATTTAAATTTTAATTTGTGCGGCTTTGTGGTCTAGTAGTATGATACTCGCAATCGGATCGGAAAGTCCTGGGTTCGAACCTCGCTCGGCCCATAGTTGAGTCCTTGGAAAAGACTCTTTACTCACATACTCTTACCTTACTCAGGAGTAAAATAAGTACCTGGCCATTAACAGCGTTTTCTCTGTCTGAAAAAAAATGTTAATATTATCGTCTAACAGGCGTCATGTCTTGTTCTACACGTTACGTGTTGCTGTTGGCCTGGGACCCTTTGTAATGCGTTTTGATCACTTTTAGTGGATAACGCAATGTATAAAAATTCAATTTAAAAAAAAAATTTTTCTAGTTTTTATGTCTTTGTTTTAACATCGTGTTTTACCAGATTTATTTCTATAAGACCAGAGGACACTCGGACCCTTTCATACTAGACCCTCGGACCCTTTCATACTAGCCCCTCGGACCCTTTCATACTAGACCCTCGGACCCTTTCATACTAGACCCTCGGACCCTTTCATACCAGACCCTCGGACACTTTCATACTAGACCCTCGGACCCTTTCATACTAGACCCTCGGACCCTTTCATACTCGACCCTCGGACGCTTTCATACTAGACCCTCGGACCCTTTCATACTAGCTGGGTGGGGTTCCTGACCTCCCATAGTGGGCAGGGGGGTACATACTGTATCTTCTATCGCCTTATATCTGTTTTCCAACATGCTTTCTGTCTTTGTCTTGGAATGAGATTACTTGGTTTTGTCCTGGCCCTGGTCGGAGTCCTGGCTGGGATGGAAACAGTCAAATGCATAGTTATTATTTTGGGAGATGATATTTTTTCCTTGTAAATCATCTCTCTGTTATGTATTATTATGATTGTTATTTTTAATGTATAATGTAAGCATTTGAGTGTATTCCTCTTTGTTGGATTTTGTGCTTGTGTCCGGATGAGACTTATAGGTGATCTCAAACTAAGTACATTGATGGTATGCTCTTGGAATCTACATCTGATCCCTATTTGTTCCCAGTTCCCCTTTGTCTTACTTTTTCTTGGATGCTTTAATTGTAATTCTAGAACTTTTTACTATCCCATTTTCTTCCTTTTTACTGGCGCTGATATAACCTAAATGTGTTGCAAGCGCTGTAAAACCCTTAAAAACAAAAAAAGCAACAAAAAACTTTCATACTTGACCCTCGGACCCTTTCCTACTAGACCCTCGGACCCTTTCATACTAGACCCTCGGACCCTTTCATACTAGACCCTCGGACCATTTCATACTAGACCCTCGGACCCTTTCATACTAGACCCTCGGACCCTTTCATACTAGACCCTCGGACCCTTTCATACTAGACCCTCGGACCCTTTCATACTAGACCCTCGGACCCTTTCATAATGGACCCTCGGACCCTTTCATATTAGACCCTCGGACCCTTTCATACTAGACCCTCGGACCCTTTCATACTAGACCCTCGGACCCTTTCATACTAGACCCTCGGACCCTTTCATACTAGACCCTCGGACCCTTTCATACTAGACCCTCGGACCCTTTCATACTAGACCCTCGGACCCTTTCATACTAGACCCTCGGACCCTTTCATACTAGACCCTCGGACCCTTTCATACTGGACCCTCGGACCCTTTCATATTAGACCCTCGGACCCTTTCATACTAGACCCTCGGACCCTTTCATACTAGACCCTCGGACCCTTTCATACTAGACCTTCGGACCCTTTCATAATGGACCCTCGGACCCTTTCATACTAGACCCTCGGACCCTTTCATACTATGGATTTGTATCGGGTCACATGTTTGATACGATCTCCCTATGTTAATTAACCAGTCTATTTTTGACCAATCAAAACATGGAATTTGTGACACGCCTTCACACCTGCTCGGACAAACATAGTTGTTTGTTTATAAACAATAACGTGAATGAAATCGACCTCTCTCTGATCATTGTTTTTGGTTTTTTTTATTATTTTTTTTTTTTGATACCGCCAAATGGGTGACTAGTTATCACACGATTTTCTCGATCATAATAATATAAACGTTTAAGTTTACACATAGTTTTCTGTGTTGGTTTTATTGATCAAGCGGTAGAACTGTGGGTATTTTACTTAACTCACTCAATCCTGAAGACTTTTACTACATTTCAAAATTGGAATAAAATTTCTTAAAAATGAGCATGTGCCTAGATAGTTTTATTCAACTATCATTAACATGAAAAAAATAAAAACATTAGCTTTGATACGACGCCTATAATTTGTCTCATAAAAATGTAATAAATAGGCATGGGGTAAAAGTAACCCTGGGTAAACTACGGATATAGTCGGTGTTAGGGTTGAGTGAGTTAAACAGATACTATCGACTGTAAAACATGTGTGGTTTGCTGTGTTTACCAATCACTGCCATTGTTTACATTATGACGACTGTCCGAGAGGCGTGGCTATATAGGGGTCAATTGAATGTTACTGTTCTGGAAGGAGACCATTTCTCTCTCACTGTCTCAAAATGGTATTTTGTCAGGATGAATCAGCCCCAAAAAAGTAAATTTAGAAATGAAATGATGATGAGAAATACAAATTTTAATTGTTTTGTTATACAAGAAATAGTATTTATTCCACCCTCTCATTGGAAAACTCTTTCATTTCTTAGGAAATACGTAATCCTTGAATAATGTTTTGAACGCGTTGAATAAAAAATTTATTCAACGATTACAGAATATTTTCACACATTTGATTGGTGTGAAATTAGGTGTAAAAGACAGCTGATTGGTAGATAATTATAAATAATATTTCGGTGTGCATGAACACAGATCCAACGTTTTTTGGGTTTTTTAAAAATCAAATTATCATTCAAGCAGAAGGAGAAAGATACAAATTATGGTGAATAGAAGTAATAATACCTTATATATACCATTTGGTTACAAAATATCTAATTACCTTACTTCGAGGGGTGGAATAAAGTATTCTTTCATTTCTTTGTATTTATTAAACTCGTTATGTTTTCATCGCGCAATAAAACATACTAGCAAGCTTGTAGTGTTATTGGGCACGATAAAAATAACTCGGGTAATGATTACAAAAGAAATAAAAGAATCGTTTAATATTCTCCACCATAAGGACGGGACTCGAACCCCGAACTTCAGGTTTATGGTCATGAATTTGAATTAATTTCGTAGTACCTTGGTCATCCCGGCATAATACCGTTAACAGATGGTGGGTGACATAATATGGTTTGGTCTGGACTCCAATGTTTTGTTATTATTATTATTATTATTATTATTATTATTATTATTATTATTATTATTATTATTATTATTATTATTATTATTATTATTATTATTTATTATCATCACCATCATCTCTTTCGTGATTATTGTTATTATGTAACTATCAACTGGATATTTTGGATTTTTCACTTCTTTGTCTTTTCTTTTGTCTTCGTGTTTTAACATTAAAATTACAACATCCCGATCATCTGTTTGTTTTGTCTGACTTGGTCATAAACAATTGAACTCTCCTCACCACTCAAGGACTATTGTATCACATTCTGGTTGGGGTCTCTGACCTCCCATAGTGGGGCAGGAGCTCAACCTGGTGTGGTTCTTTGACCTCCCATAGTGGGGCAGGAGGTCAGCCTGGTTGGGGTCTCTGACCTCCCATAGTGGGGCAGGAGGTCAACCTGGTGTGGTTCTTTGACCTCCCATAGTGGGGCAGGAGGTCAGCCTGGTTGGGGTCTCTGACATCCCATAGTGGGGCGGGAGGTCAACCTGGTTGGGGTCTGTGACCTCCCACAGTGGGCAGGAAGTCAACCTGGTTGGAGTCTTTGACCTCCCACAGTGGGCTGGATGTCAACCTGGTTGGGGTCTTTGACCTCCCACAGTGGGCAGGAGGTCAACCTGGTTGGGGTCTTCGACTTCCCACAGTGGGCAGGAGGTCAACCTGGTTGGGGTCTCTGACCTCCCACAGTGGGCAGGAGGTCAACCTGGTTGGGGTATTTGACCTCCCACAGTGGGCAGGAGGTCAACCTGGTTGGGGTCTTTGACCTCCCACAGTGGGCTGGAGGTCAACCTTTGTCTTCTATCCCCCTTTGAGTTACTGTTCTCCGAGTTGCGTTCGTCTTTGTCCTGGAATGAGATTACTTTGTCCTGACCCTGGCCGGAGTCCTTGGCTGGGATGGAAACAGTCGAATGTATAGTTTTAGTTTTGGGATATGATTTATCTTTTTGGCAAAGAAAATCGTTACTTTATATTTTTCATGCTGGCTAGAAGTTTTTCACATGTCATGTGATCATAATGTATAAAGTTTTAAAGTCAAAACATGATCAGATTTATAATATTTTTCTCCTCTGGATACACTTTTATGCTGGTCGGAGAAGTATTTCATAAGGGCGTCCGCCATTGTTCTCATAGTTGAGAACCAGTTACTAAGTTACCATGCGTCCTTTCTAGGGAAGTGACGTCACGACTGTAGAAGCTTATTAAGCAAGCAAATCTGGGTGGGGTTCCTACCTCCCATAGCGGGTAGGGAGGTACTTGCTGTGTCTTCTATCCCCTCTTATCTGTTTTCCAATTGCTTTCTCTCTTTATCTTGGAATGAGATTGCTTGGTTTTGTCCTGACCTTAGTCGGAGTCCTTATCTGAGAGGGAAACAGTCAAATGTATAGTTATAGTTTTGGGAGATGATATTTGTTTCATTGTAAATCATCTCTCTGTTATGTACTGTTTCTCTTTTCATTTTTAACATATGATTTGAAAAAATGTGAGTGTGTCCCTCTTAGTGGGGACCTGTGCTTGTGTCTGGATGAGATTTTCAGGTGATCTCAAACTAAGTACTTTGACAGCGTGCTCTTGGAATCTACATCTGATCCCTATTTGATCCAATTCTCCTTTGTCTTCCCTTTTCTAGGGTGCTTTAATTGTAATTCTAGAACATTTTACTATCCCATTTTCTTCCTTTTTACTGGCGCTGATATAACCTCAATGTGTTGCAAGCGCCGTAAAACCCTTAAAAAGAAAGAAAAGAAAAAAGAAGCAAGCAAGTAAGTAAGGTTTCTTTTAATATCAAATGGAGGCCATGAGTCATACCTATTTTAAACCTTAACTTTCACACACCCCTCTTATCGATTCGAGAATCTTCTTTCTTTTTTTTTATTTCAGCTTTTCTAAAGCGCAGTATCCACTAAGTATCCACTAAACTTGTTCAAAGCGCTTTACAGGGGTCCCTGACAAACAGCAACACTTAACATGCAGGACGGGACATGACGCCTGTTATGCGATATTTCGATTTTTTC
>NC_088374.1:1889055-1890522 GCF_034508935.2 Berghia stephanieae | reverse complement strand
CCCCTTGTAAAGCGCTTTGAGCACGTTTAGTGGACATTGCGATATATGAAAGCTCATTTTTTTTTACCGGGCATGGCTCTTCACTCACATTTTCTCACTGTATCCAGGTAATAAATGAGTACCACGCCGTGAACAGCCTTGTTTTGTCTGAAAAAAATAAATGATAATTTCGCCTGGCAGCCACCTAGTCCTGTCTTACTATGTGGTCCAATGGGAAGACACTCGCTTTTGGATCAGAAGGTTCTCGGATCGAGCATCGTTGAGCGCATAGTTAAGTCCTTAGAAGAGACTCTTCTCTCACATGTTCTCACCGATCTTAGGTGAAAAATGATTACCTGACCGTTAACAGCGTTGTCTCTGTGGTAAAAATTGTAATATCGCTAATAGAACACGTATCGTCCTACATAAAATGTGTTGCTGTTGGTCAGGGACCCTTTGTGAAGCGCTTTGAGCACATTTAATAATAAGCATATTTATTTATATAGCGCCTTTCGTCGAAACCTCACAATTCAACCAAAGTATCAAAACAATTGAGAGCATAAAAGGGCATCAATACATCATCAATATAAATGTCACATGTTTAGTGGATGTTGCGCTATATAAAACTCAACCTTTATCTATTTTTGGAAAAAAAAATTAAAATAAATTACTTCTATTCTTCATCCCATATGGGAAATTTGTCTCTGGCGTCTATTCCAAGGGAAGACTGGTATAACTCAGGCGTCAGCCACAGTACAGCGCCACAAAATTGAGCTAGGGGCGAGGTGACTTGCTCAAGGCCACACAGTACAGTGGGTATTCGAATCCGGTGCGTTTTGAGTACGAAGCAAAGACCGATTACCGCTGGGCCACGAGTACGATGACCCGTGTGGGAATTCCCGATTCTCGACGCACAATTCGATATGGGTCATTTGTGACCAAACGTCTCACAACGGTATTATGTCGGGATGGACCAGATGCTAAAAAGTCAAATTAACGTCAAACTGGTCAAAAATATGAAACGTTGGTATTTAGCACAGAAAAATGTGATATTCCTTCTCCTCTATAAAGCAAACAAACTCAACTTAAGTCTGATATTTCTGGCTACAAATTCAATTTTCAGCATCTCAGTCATCCCGACTTAATACCGTTTTGAGACGAAGGGTGACATTTCCTATTGGGGCTCCCGATAGCTCAGTTGGTAGAGCACTCGCGTCGCAGCCAAAGAAACCAAGATCGATCCCGGTGCTGCAGTCGAGAGTCTGACGCCCCCCCCCCCCTCCCTCCGCCCATGTTCACCCAGCAGTGTGAATGGATAGTACTTTGCGATAGACCAGCATCCTATCCAAAGGGTAGCGGGCAATATAAAGGCTCGGAAGCACCACATTTATTATTGTGCGATATAATCAGTAAGAAGAAATGAAGTGAGTAGGAAAGTGTCAGAAGACAGCAGAGGATAAAAATTTGTCGGCGGCGACGGGGCTTCGA
>NC_088374.1:1881555-1884055 GCF_034508935.2 Berghia stephanieae | reverse complement strand
TTATATCAATCATGTCAATGTTGTACTCACCAATATCGTCTGATTATATCAATCATGTCAATGTTGTACTCACCAATTGTCTGATTATTCAATCATGTCAATGTTGCTCCACCAATATTGTCTGATTATATCAATAATGTCAATGTTGTACTCACCAATATTGTCTGATTATATCAATAATGTCAATGTTGTACTCACCAAAAACACGTTTGTAAATCTGTGCTAGAAAAAAACATCCTTCAATAATCGATCGATTTAAATGACCTTCATCTTGGCAAAAACTTTCAAACCTGGGACTTCGCCAATCTTGGACGAAACATGACGCATTTTAGTGGATATAACAATATATTTTTCTACCACAAATAACGCTGTTAACGACAAGGTACTCATTATATTCCTGAGTACGGTGAGAGAATGTGAGTATTGAGCATTTTCTAAGGGCTCGACTGAGAGAAACTCGATCCTTAGACCTTCAGATCAGAAGGCGAGTGTCATACCACTGGACCACGTAGTCGCACTGGAGTCTAGAGTTTAAGTCCTCGATGCCTCTAAAATGTTCTTTTGCCTTGAGGCATTTCTGAGCTTCTTTCATAACATATTAACATAACGGTATGCTCCACTCCTTCTTCTGATGGTCATTCAGATGGTGGTGAAGATGATGACGATGATGATGATGATGATGATGATGATGATGATGATGATGATTATGATGATGATGATGATGATGATGATGATGATGATGATGATGATGATGATGATGATGATGATGATGATGATGATGATGATGATGATGATGATGATGAGATGATGATGATGATGATGATGATGATGATGATTATGATGACGATGATGATGATGATGATGATGATGATGATGATGATGATGATGATGATGATGATGATGATGATGATTTATTCATACTTGCTCCCACAGATCCTATTTGAAAGCCAGATGGTTTCAAGAGACACCATAGTTGCACTCGACGACATTGTGGTCGCCGAATCGACCATGGAATGCAAGGGCGAGGGCCCAACGACTCCGTCATCAAAGTCTTCTTTCATAAAAGATATCAAACCATCATCGGTTTTTTCATTCGAAGGAAGTTGGCCTAGCGACGGGTTGCATTCAATACATGGAACGGGCCATTCGTCCAGTGAGTCGCACACAACTTTGTCTGCGTCCCAAAGCTCGCCTCATGCTGAATACATAACACACCCGACAGTGCAGACTTCCAAGCAAGCCACGCTTTACACCAAACCGACAAACACGGTCCTGCCATCCCACACCACCCCGCTTTCCACAAAGCCATCAGACACGACCCTGCTATCCCACACCTCCCCGCTTTACACCAAACCAACAAACACGACCCTGCTATCCCACACCACCCCGCTTTACACCAAACCAACAAACACGACCCTGCTATCCCACACCACCCCGCTTCACGCCAAACAGATGTACACGCCTGCACCATCCTACACTCCGCTGAACACCAAACAAAGGGACACAACCACTACAGTATTACATTCACCATTTCTTACAGATAGCTCGATCTCATCAACATCCACAGCAAACTCTCCATCACATTCATTCAAGTCACCATCAGCACAACCCATTCATCAAACACTAGCAGCAACGCCATCAGTATCAATAACACCAGCAAAGACACTTCAACCATCATCATCATCACCATCATCGGCAAGGGATCCAGACAACAACAACACTGACACAACAACCGATTCTAACCAGGCACCAACCAACAACATCCAGTCATCAACAACAACACCCCATCCTGACGGTGATCAAAGTTCTCAACACTCGGGAATTTCAACCGGTGGGAAAGTCGCCATCATTATTGTAGCTACGGTAGTCGGACTAGCTATCATAATCATCATTATCCTTATCATTAAAAAAAAGAAAGAAGAGAAGAGAGAAACGGTTATTGCTGACTGTTCATATAAAAACGATTCTTACAACATGAATTCCATGCCTCCAGAATAATCAAACTGAACATTAGAGAGCAGGCACTGATGCAACCAAATAATATCTGACAAGGCGTATAGGAATCGATAACAGACAAAACAAGAAAGAAAAATACAAGCAAAAAGAAATATATATAATATATACTACCCCAAAATATGACTCTCCTTATACACACCTCTTCCGGCAAGAATAATTAAACCAGTCACGTATCTCCCTGGGATTTTAGATTTACTAGTGCAGAATTTTAATCCATTTAGAGAAAAGAAATGTGACCTACCGTGTCCAAATGGTATTGTGTCGGGATGACCCTGTGCTGAAAATTAACTTTATTGATACTTTACGTCAAGACCCCCCCCCCCCCTGACAAAAAAAAAATCCTTAAAAGATCACAAAATTCGCCAGCAGAATATAACAAACCTACACACAAAATAATGTGTAACATTGAACGCTTATGATCAGATTAAAATAATTTAATGATAACTACTCATTAACATGGCTGGCCAAAAACAATAACAAACAG
>NC_088374.1:1871555-1876555 GCF_034508935.2 Berghia stephanieae | reverse complement strand
AGCCTATTGGAGGTGTGCCAATTTGTGTTCTGACCGCAATAGGATGTCACGTGATCTAAATGGATTTAGACAGGCGTTGGGCAAGTTGGATGCATCGAAATAAAACTGTCCTTTCCCTTTGACAAGTCTACAAGATTGGATCTCTACTTCGTCAAGGTATCGTGGAATGGGATGTCTAAGACCACCCTCCTCCAAATATGCTCCTCCCTTCCCTCCCCCCCCCCCCCCCCAAATAGATTGTGGAATGGTGTGACTATGACCAGCCCCTAAGTCGTGCCCTTCCCCCCCCTCCCCCCGTATTTTGTGAAATGGTGTGACTAAGCCCCTCACCCCCTCCCACCCCCACCACCACCAGGTCGTGGAATGCCGTTAGTAAGGCCAGCTGGGGTGACTAAGACCAGCCTCAATTATTTCTCTCTCTCTCACTCTCTCTCTCTCTCTCTCTCTCTCTCTCTCTCTCTCTCTCTCTCTCTCTTCTTATTATAAACTAAGGACAGTTGGAATTACTAAGACCTCCCCCCCCAAACGTGTATATTTCACCTTTTCCCACACTTTAGAATAATATCATCAAACAGTTTTCGTTTTATGTCAAAATATACCATATTATTATTAAGATGTTTTAAAAAATGGTCTATGACCTCTGACTTAATATATCTTGACATTAGAATATCCTGACCGATAATCTTTTTCTAAAGTGTGCGGAAGAATAAACTCTACCAAATGATGTATTTTTTACCATATTTTTTCATAATTTTCAATATTTGGGGACACATTTGGGGGCTGGGCTAGTCACTCCAAATGGCCGCTTATGGTTCTCACACTACTATCTTATGACGGGGAAGGGGAGGAGGGGGAGGGGCATTTTTTTTTTTTGGGGGGGCGGCTTTTGTCATCCCCATAGGCCTTAGTCACCCCTTTCCACTATTTGACGCGGGGGGGGGGGGGGGGGCATATTTGGGGGCTGGTCATAGTCAACCCATTCCACAATTTCACGTAAGGTCACCCCAGACAGACCATGGACCACATCCTGTCCGAATGCTCGCTGGGACCTCGATGCACCAATGCTGACCTGAGGGAATGCAACCAGACTGCCCTGGACTGGCTGACTCACTGACGCGACAAGATATGATGATGACGTAAGGGGGGGGGGGCGGGGTGCATATTTCGGGGCTGGTCTTGGTCAATACAATTGGCCTTAGCCACCCCATTCCACAATATGACGGGGGGGGGCGGGGTGCATATTTGGGGGCTGGTCTTGGACATCCCAATTGGCTTTAGTCATCTCATTCCACAATTTCACCCAAGATGGGGGGTGGGGAGGGGGAGGAATATATTTGGGGGCCGGTCTTATTCACCACATCCCACAATTTGACGCAAGGGGAGGGAGGGGGGGGAATTTGGGGGCTGGTCATAGTCACCCCATTCCACAATTTCACGTATAGGGGGGGGGGGGGGTTTGAGAGAGAGGGGGGTGGTGGGGGGTCTTAGTAATCCGAATCGGCATAAATCACTCCATTCCCGTTGATATTCAATCTGTCATACAAGTGTTTCCCACTTTATACACTCTCTAGTTTGCCTTGAGCCAATAGAACAGTGAAGTTGTGACGTCATACATTCTCCGGCTCCAAACTCCTTGAAAGTATCTTTGTAACGAGTCCTTCGGATGAGTAATGATTAATAGATTGCATACTGAATTGGACTGGAACCCTCAGGGCAGAAGATCAAGGGGAAGGCCACGAGGAACATGGATAAGAATTAAAGAAGCTGATATACAGAGAAGTGATAAGACATGGAATGAGATTTTTAAAAAATCTAGTTCAGGATAGAGAAGGATGGAAACTGTTTGCCTGTGGCATATAACGTGACCCAGGGTGGAAAAGGCAATGAAGATGATGATGATGATGATGATGATGATGATGATGATGATGATGATGATGATGATGATGATGATGATGATGTGTATGATCTTTATAGGGAATGAGATTAGCGGAAGAGTAGCGTCCCTTGATTGGACGTCACCTTACAGAGAGAACGTCAATTTGGGTTTGAAGTGTCTCAAGCCACTTTCACCGGAAGTGAGGACGAGAGACGCATGCGCGGGACCAACATGACGTTCTCTCTCTAATAAATTTTCCGCCGGTGACGTCACAGACTATGGATGACGTCCAAACAAGGGACGCTACTCTTCCGCTAATCTCATTCCCTCTTGACGACCAGCATATATTTAGACTAGAAAATAAGATGCAATCACTCTGACAGCAGAAGATCGTTGACACAAGGAAGGCACGTATTCAGTCCTCTGGAAGAGACGTTTGACACTTCCAATGAGATAGGAACCAGCCTTTGACATCACACTTGTTGTTTCCTATGCAGTAGATCGCTTTGCTTTGAGCACATTTCTAGGTGTTTAGATAAAAAAGAAATTGAGCTTTTATATAGTGCAATATTCACTAAATGTCCTCAAAATGCTTTACAAAGGGTCTCTGACCAACAGCAACATTTAAAATGTAAAACGAAACATGACGCCTGTTAAGCGATAATTCTATTTTATTTTCTGACAAAGACAATGCCGTCAACGGCCAGGTACTCATTTTACACCCGAGTACGGTGAGAGAAAGTGAGTAAAGAGCCTTTTGCAAGGACTCAACTATACGCCGAGCGAGGCTCGAACCCAGGACCTTCCTATCCGAAAGCGAGTGTCATACCACTAGACCACATAGCCGTATAGAAAATACGAAGTACACTATACATCAGGTGAGCGCCCTTTATCTTTGCTTGTCTTATAATTGGATTCTATAGTCTGATGTCACTTCCGCCTAGCAACCAGCAGCTTGATTCTAAACAAAGAATATCGATACTTTTTATTCTTCATGCTAGAACTTTTCATATGTCTTGTGATCAGAATGTATAAAAGTCAAAACATGATCAGATTTATAATGTGTTTCTCCTCTGGATACATTTTTATGCTCGTTGGAGAAGTATTTCATAATGGCGTCCGCCATTGTTCCGATAGTTTAGAACCAGTTACTAAGTCAGTATGCGTCATTAAGAGGGAACTGACGTTACGACTGTTGAAGCGTATTGGAGGTGTGCCAATTTGTGTTCTGCCCGCAATAGGATGTCACGTGACCATAGCCATAGCTATTCACGTGACTACTCGTGTCCGTAGTAGCCATGGGATCCATGATTTCCTGCACAGCTGATATCCGGTTCCGGTTCAAATAAAATCACGATGCACATCCGTTGTGGACCCTTGGTGAATGAACAGGTCGTTTTCTACGCCCACAAATCTTCTTTCCCAGTCTACCCATGGTTTTCTGTTGGGGTTTCCTCCCCGTGACTAATGAGCTCCATCTGCCAGTTTTGAAATCAGAGTGTTCCTTCTCCTAGGTGAATTGTAAAATTGAGCTTTATATTGCGCAATATCCACTAAATGTGCTCAAAGCGCTTTACAAGGGGTCCCTGATTAACAGCAACATTTAACATGTAGGACGGGACATCGCCTGTTAGGCAATATTACAATTTTTCGGACAAAGACAACGCCGTTAACGGCCAGGTACTCATTTTACACCTGAGTACGGTGAGAAAATATGAGTAAAGAGCCTTTTCCGAGGACTCAACTATGCGCCGAGCGCAAGGCTGGAACCCAGGACCTTCCGATCCGAAAGCGAGTGTCATACCACTAGACCACATAGCCGCACAGTCGAGACTAAATCATTTGTAAATGAGCTCCACTACCCAGGTTTGAAATCATTGGTAGTGCGTTTGTTTGTTGGGTTTTTTTTTTGTGTGGTTTGTCTGTCATTCGTCTTCGGACCGGAAAGTCCATGGTTCGAGTCCCGCTCTGAGTAGCTTCTGGTTGAGTCTTCGGAAAAGGCTCTTTACTGATATAATTTCACCGTACTCAGATGTAAATTGTGTACCTGGTCGTTAACAGCGTTGTCTCTGTCTGAAAAAAATGGAGTACACATGTCTCGTCCTACATGTTAATTGCTGCTGCTAGATTGATACCCTTTGTAAAGCGCTTTGAGCACCTTCGGTTAATACTGCGCTATATAAAAGATTAGGATTTTTTAATGTGAGTTTTACCAAGTGTGTATTCGGACCGCCGCTATTCGACGCCACGTGACCATAACCGTATCTAATCACGTGACGAAACGTCTACACCAAAATGGAATCCACGTTTTCTCCGCACATCTTACACGTCCATGGCTTTTTGTCTCCATGGAAAATCTTGGCACACGGCCTTTGGGGACATTTTGGGATGAGCAGCTGGTTTGTTTTGTTTTGTTTTTTTGTTTTTGCTTGTTTTGTTTTTTGGGGGGTTTTTTGGTCTTTTTTTACTGTAGATTTTTTTTTTGTTTTTGTTTGTTGTGTTGTTTGTTTTTTTACAATGGGTTGTGGGATTTCTTGGGTTGTCAATTTTAGATGTAGATGTCGTAAGGTAATAGGCTTCAACAGTCGTGACGTCACTTCCCTCGTAACAGTAACTGATTCTAAACTCTCGGAACAATGGTGGAAGTCCTTATCCGACGACTTCTCCAAAGTGTATCTACCCAGAGGAGAAAAACATTATAAATATGATCATGATTTGTCTTTTATACATTCTGATCACATGACATGTGAAAAAGTTCTAGCCAGCATGACGAATAAAAGTACTGATTTTCTTTGTTTAGAACCAAGCTGCTGGTTGCGAGGCGGACGTGACGTCAGACTATTGAATCTGCTGTGTCCAGACTTGACACATTTCTTGTTCCAAGACGCAACATCTTCAAACAATTGCCCAGTTTGACCAACTCCTTACCGGCCATTTTCAGAATCTTCCCCAATACTCAAAATCATTTGATTATTTATTTTTATATTTATTATATACGCCGGGGCAGCGTGGCCCGAAAGGTACCGAGTTCAATCACCCGCCGCTGCGTTGTGTGGCCTTGAGCAAGTCACCTCGCCCTAGTTCACTTTGCGGCGCTGCTCTGCGGCTGACGCCTGGGTTATTC
>NC_088374.1:1849055-1864055 GCF_034508935.2 Berghia stephanieae | reverse complement strand
AAAGATAATACCCATTAAACCCCAACGATCCATAAGAATGAGAACACCCAAATGATCGCATACGTGCTCCTCACTCTGTACGATCCATGGGTATCAATTTCTCACGAATATATATATATATATATATATATATATATATATATATATATATATATATATAATGTGTGTGTGTAATTTTATGTATCAAAATAAAAGAATATTCAGCGATTCTAATACACCAAAAAGTGTTTAAATCTCATAATCACATTGTCATCAAAAAGTGTCCACTAAGAAATAGATCAATAATGTGAAATTGAATGTAAGCTTCAATTTAATTACAAAAACAGATCAAATGAACGTTTCGGGTTTCCCCTTTATCAACAAATCAAGATGAATGACATAATGAATGACATAGTGGCGTCGGACGTCACTACCCCATTATGTCATTCATCTGTGGTGTTTCATTCATCCTGTTTTGTTGATAAAGGGGAAACCTGAAACGTTCATTTGATCTGTTTTTGTAATTATATTGAAGCTCACATTCAATTTCACATTATTTATCTATTTCTTCGAGCTTGGACCAATAAAATTGACTTGACCCAGTAAGAAATAGATAAATATGGAGAATAGCAATAGGGATTGAGATTAGCGGAAGAGTAGCGTCCCTTGATTGGACGTCACCCATAGTCTGTGACTATGACGTTCTCTCTCTAATAACTTTTCCGCCGGTAATGTCACAGACTATGGGTGACGTCAACTCTAGGGACGCTACTCTTCCGCTAATCTCATTCCCTATAAGCATGAATACAGAAACAAAATCTAAGCAACATCTATTTCATGAAAGATAAGTCTTACAAAACAACTCAGTCTTCAGCCATTTCCTGAAAGATGATACATATTGTGTATGGATGATATTATGGTATATTCGCTTCCTGTCAGGATGATTAAACACCTTACGTTTTTATATAGAGCAATATCCAGTAAACGTGCTCAAAGCGCTTTACAGGGGGTTCCTGGTCAACAGCGACATTTAACATTTAGGACGCGACATGACGCCTCTTAGGCGATATTCCATTCATTTTTTTTCGGACAGAGACAAAGCTGTTCACGGCTAGGTACTCATTTTACACCCTGAGTACGGTGATACAATATGAGTAAAGAGCCTTTTCCAAGGACTCAACTATGGGCCGAGCGACGCTCGAACCCAATACCTTCCGATCCTACAGCGAGTGTCATACCACTAGACCACTCATAGCCCCACGAGTTGTCATTCTGCATCGTGACAATTGTGACCCATCGTCTCAAAACGGTATTATGTCGGAACTACCAGATGCTTAAAAGCCGAATTTAATGTCAAACTTCTCAAAAATATAAATAGTTGGCATGAGCACCCTAAAATATGGTATCCTTTCTCCTCAATAAAAAATACAAACTCAACACAAGTCTGTTATGTTTGGCTATAAATTCTATTTTCAACATCTTAATCAACCCGACTTAATACCGTTTTCATACGCTTCAACAGTCGTAACGTCACTTCTTTCGTAATGACGCATGCTAACTTAGTAACTGGCTCTATACTATCGGAACAATGGCGGACGCCCTTATGAAATAGTTCTCCGATGAGCATAAAAGCGTATCCAGAGGGGAAAAAAAACATTATAAATCTGATCATGTTTTGACTTTTATACATTCTGATCACAAGACATATGAAAAGTTCTAGCCAGCATGAAGAATAAAAAGTACAGATTATCTCTGTTTAGAACCAAGATGGCCGCCGTTGCTGCCCGACGTGACATCAGACAATTGAATTCAATTCATCATCTGTTCACAAGTCAAGAGCTTCTGTACGGCTATTCGTGGGTATTGGTTCGAACCTCCGCCCTATTCCCCGAATCTTGCGCCAAGCGACTTCTAGCTCTTCTAAAAAACTACAGCTTGACCTTGAGCTCTTATACAGCGCAATATTCACTAAACGTGCTCAAAGCGCTTTATAAATGGCCCCTGACCAACAGCAACACGTAATATGTAGAACGAAACCTGACGCCTGTTAGGCGATATCATTTCTTTTTTGACAGACAACACAGTTGACGGCCAGGTTCTCATTTTACACCTGCGTACGGTGAGAGAATGTGAGTAAAGAGCCTTTGCCAATGACTCAACTATGCGCCCAGCGAGGCTCGAACCCAGTACCTTCCGGTCAGAAAAGCGAATGTCATACCACAAGACCACGTCGTTCTCTCTCTCTCTCTCTCTCTCTCTCTCTCTCTCTCTCTCTCTCTCTCTCTCTCTCTCTCTCTCTCTCTCTTTCTTTCTCATTCTATTTATTTCTCTCTCTCTTTCTCTCTCTCTCTCTCTTTCTTTCTCATTCTATTTATTTCTCTCTCTCTCTCTTTCTCTCTCTCTCTCTATCTTTCTTTCTCATTCTATTTCTTTCTCTCTCTCTCTATCTATCTCTCGCTCTGTCTCGTTCTCTCTCTCTCTCTCTCACTCTTTCTCTCTGTCTTCTCTCTCTCACTCTCTCTCTCCTAGCCAGGCGGAGGGTGCCGTGTCAGTTCGATCCCGCGTTAGCCCTGACACCGTTTTATCATTATTCTCCGTTTCCCCTGTCATCCCTCCATACCCAAATCTATTCTCAGATCAATCGATACAAATCCTTACCCCACAATCTTTCTCAATTTTATTCAATGATACACAAAGACACCAAACATAAAACATTTGTTACACAAAATGGGTGGATTTGCGACATATTATTAATTGGTCAATTTCATGTTGAGCACACACACACACACACACACTCACGCACACACACACACACATACCCACGCACACAAACAAAGACACACATACCCACGCACACAAACACACACAAACACACATACCCACGCACACAAACACAGACACACATACCCACGCACACACACACACAAACACACACACACACACACATACCCACGCACACAAACACACACACACACACACACACACATACCCACGCACACAAACACACACACACACACACACCACACACATACCACGCACACACACAACACACACACACACACACACACACACACACACAACACCACCACATACCCGCAACAAACACACACCACACACACACACATACCCACGCACACAAACACACACACACAACACACACACACATACCACGCACACAAACACACACACACCACACATCCCACACACACAACCACACACCACCACACACTACCCACGACCAAACACACACACACACACAATACCCACGCACACAAACACACACACACACAACACACACACACATACCCACGCACACAAACACACACACACACACACACACACCCACCAACCACCGCACACAACACACACACACCACACACATACCCACCACACAACACACACACACACACACATACCCACGCACACAAACACACACACACACACACACACATACCCACCACACAAACACACAAAACACACACACACACACACAACCCACGCACACAAACACACACACACAACACACACACACTACCCACGCACACAAACACACACACACACACACACATACCCACGCACACAAACACACACACACACACACACATACCCACGCACACAAACAACACACACACCACCACACCATACCCACGCACACAACCACAACACACACACACCACACACATACCCCACACAACACACACCACACACACACACATACCCACACACACAAACACACACACACACACACACATACCCACGCACACAAACACACACACACACACACACATACCCACGCACACACACACACACACACACACACATACCCACGCACACAACACCCCACAACACACACACACACACACATACCCACGACCACAAACACACACACACAACACACACACTACCCACGCACACAAACACACACACACACACACACATACCCACGCACACAAACACACACACACACCAATACCCACGCACACAAACACACAAACACACACACACACACACACACATACCCACGCACACAAACAACACACCAACACACACACACACATACCCACGCACACAACACACACCACACACACACACATACCACGCACACAACACACACACACACACACACAACCCACGCACACAAACACACCACACACACACACACAACCCACGCACACAAAACCACACACACAACACACACACACACACATACCCACGCACACAAACACACACACACACACACACAC
This sequence comes from Berghia stephanieae, assembly GCF_034508935.2. NCBI lineage: Eukaryota > Metazoa > Mollusca > Gastropoda > Nudibranchia > Aeolidiidae > Berghia > Berghia stephanieae. The sequence goes on along the minus strand of NC_088374.1, from coordinate 1,859,832 downwards.
ACATACCCACGCACACAAACACACACACACACACACACATACCACGCACACAAACACACACACACACACACACACATACACGCACAAACACACCACACACACACACACACATACCCACGCACACAACACACAACACCACACACACACACACATACCCACGCACACAAACCACACACACACACACACACATACCACGCACACAAAACACACACAACACACCACACACACACACATACCCACGCACACAAACACACACACACACACACACACACATACCCACGCACACAAACACACACACACACACACACACACACACACATACCCACGCACACAAACACACACACACACACACACACATACCCACGCACACAAACACACACACACACACACACACACATACCCACGCACACAAACACACACACATCACACACACAACACATACCCACGCACACAAACACACACACACACACACAAACACAACACACACACACACACACATACCACCACACAACACACACAGCATACACACCACACAAACACACACACACACACACACATACCCACGCACACAAACACACACACACACACACACACACATACCCACGCACACAAACACACGCATACACACACATAAGCACAGGGGACAGCGTGGCTCAGTGGTACGGTCTTTGCTTCGTACCCGAAAGGCAGCGAGTTCGATCACTCGCCGCTGCGCTGTGTGGCCTTGAGCAAGTCAACTCGGCCTAGCTCAATTTGCGACGCTGCACTGCGACTGCTGCCGGGGTTATTCCACTCTTCCCTTGGAATAGACCCTAGAGACAAATTTCCCTTAAGGGATGAATGAAGGGAATTGTATTTTTTTATTGTTTTTTATTTACACATACACACACATACACAAACATACACATACATACACACACATAAACACATACAAACACATACACACACATACACATACATACACACACATACACACATACACACACATACACACATACACACATACACACAAATACACAAACATACACACACACATACACACATATACACACACATACATACACATACATACACACATATACACACACATACACACATACACACACATACACACATACACACATACATACACACATACACACATATGCACACACATACACACACATACACACACATACACATACATACACACACATACACACATACACACATACACACAAATACACAAACATACACACACACACATACACACATATACACACACATACACACATATACACACACATACATAAACATACATACACACATATACACACATACACACATACACACACATACACACATACACACACATACACACATACACACACATACACACATACACACACATACACACACATACACACATACACACACATACACATACATACACACATATACACACATACACACATACACACATACACACACATACACACATACACACATACACACATACACACGCATACACACATACACACACATATAAACACACAACGTGGCATGTTTACATGCATGTGAGTTGTCGTCATAGTTTACCAGCTTACGGGCGTAGGGACTGCAAAAATGACGTATCTAAAAATTTGACCAGAAAACTCGTCCTTAAAACATATCAATCGATTACAATAACCCTCTACTTGGCACACACAATAAACACATCTGTCAAACCTGGGACTTCGCACAGTCCCAGGTTTGAGAAAGTCCTTTACGCCAAGGAGAGGGGTTATTCAAATCTAGTGATATAGATGGAACGAAGTTGACGTCACTCAGGTCTTTGTTATTGTTTTTTGTTTTGTTTTTTGCCATCCGTGTTTATGAGTAATTCTCACTAAACTGTATTAACCAGACAATTGCAAGTGTTCAAGATTACACATAGTTTTGCTTGTTGGTCCGTTATAGTTCCGGATGACAATGTTGTGAACTTCTTAGCCAAGCGCATAATATCCATTTTAAGGTCGAGTTTTCTGGCCAAAGATTTACCTACGTGTCTTTCCAGAGTACGACAGTTATCTCCCTTTATTAAAAAAAAAGTGGAGCTTAAATGTGCTCAAAGCGCTTTACAAGGGGTCCCTGGTCAACAGCAACATTTAACATGTAGGGCGGGACATAACGCCTATTAGGTGATATTACAAATTTTCGGAAAAAGACAACGCTGTTAGCGGCCAGGTACTCATTTTACACCTGAGTACGGTGAGAGAATGTGAATAAAGAGCCTTTTCTAAGGACTCAACGATTCGCCGAGCGCGAGGCTCGAACCCAGGAGCTTCCGATCCGAAAGCGAGTGTCATACCACAAGGCCACATAGCCGCACATTAAAGGCCCATAACTCCCGTTACTTTCCATCTCCATCCACAATTAATCTCATTTCTCGACCTTCCTCAATAGAAAATCAGTTTCCACAAAATTGGGTCATTTTCGACATCTTGATTGGTAAAATTCATATTTGTGACCCTTCGCCTAAAAAACGGTATTAAGTCGGGATGGTTAAAATGTTGAAATAGAATTTATAGCCAGAAATATCAGACTTGTGTTGAGTTTGTATGTTTTATTGAGGAGAAAGGATACCATATTTTAGGGTGCTAATGCCAACAATTTATATTTTTGAGAAGTTTAACATTAAATTCGACTTTTAAGCATCAGGTTTGTTCCGACATAATAAAGTTTTAAGACGATGGGTCGCATTTTAGCACACACACACACACACGCGCACACACAAACAAACAAACACACAGACACACACAAATGTGTTGTTGTAAAAGGTTAGTAAGTTGCATGCAATGTTTACTTATTTTCAGGTCTGATAACCTAACATGGTATGGGCCCATGTCTGTAATGGAAATACACCCAAACCCACACACAGTCTCTGTCCATTACAACAATGTATGTGTGTGTATGTGTGTGTGTAATGGAAATACACTCAAACCCACACACAGTCTCTGTCCATTACAACAATGTATGTGTGTGTATGTGTGTAATGGAAATACACCCAAACCCACACACAGTCTCTGTCCATTACAACAACAATGTATGTGTGTGTATGTGTATGTGTGTAATGGAAATACACCCAAACCCACACACAGTCTCTGTCCATTACAACAATGTCTGTGTGTGTATGTGTGTAATGGAAATACACTCAAACCCACACACAGTCTCTGTCCATTACAACAACAATGTATGTGTGTATGTGTGTAATGGAAATACACTCAAACCCACACACAGTCTCTGTCCATTACAACAATGTATGTGTGTGTGTGTATGTGTGTAATGGAAATACACCCAAACCACACACAGTCTGTCCATTACAACAATGTATGTGTGTGTATGTGTGTAATGGAAATACACTCAAACCCACACACAGTCTCTGTCCATTACAACAACAATGTATGTGTGTGTATGTGTGTAATGGAAATACACCCAAACCCACACACAGTCTCTGTCCATTACAACAATGTATGTGTGTATGTGTGTAATGGAAATACACCCAAACCCACACACAGTCTCTGTCCATTACAACAATGTATGTGTGTGTATGTGTGTAATGGAAATACACTCAAACCCACACACAGTCTCTGTCCATTACAACAACAATGTTGTGTGTGTGTGTGTAATGGAAATACACTCAAACCCACACACAGTCTCTGTCCATTACAACAATGTATGTGTGTGTGTGTATGTGTGTAATGGAAATACACCAAACCCACACACAGTCTCTGTCCATTACAACATGTATGTGTGTGTATGTGTGTAATGAAATACACTCAAACCCACACAAGTCTCTGTCCATTACAACAATGGTGTGTGTGTAGTGTGTAATGGAAATACACCCAACCAACACACAGTCTCTGTCCATTCAACATGTATGTGTGTGTATGTGTGTAATGGAAATACACTCAACCCACACACAGTCTCTGTCCATTACACAACAATGTATGTGTGTGTGTGTGTGTAATGAAATACACCCAACCCACACACAGTCTCTGTCCATTACAACAATGTAGTGTGTTATGTGTGTAATGGAAATACACTCAAACCCACACACAGTCTCTATACATTCCAACAACAATGTATGTGGTTATGTGTGTAATGGAAAACACCCAAATCCACACACATCTCTGTCCATTACAACAACAATGTATGGTGTGTATGTGTGTAATGGAAATAAACTCAAACCCACACACAGTCTCTGTCCATTACAACACAATGTATGTGTGTGTGTGTATGGTGTAATGGAAATACACTCAAACCCACACACAGTCTCTGTCCATTACAACAATGTATGTGTGTGTATGTGTGTATGGAAATACACCCAAACCCAACACATCTTGTCCATTACAACAACAATATATGTTATTGTGTGTGTAATGGAAATACACCCAAACCCACACACATCTCTGTCCATTACAACAATGTATGTGTGTGTGTGTGTGTAATGGAAATACACTCAAACCCACACACAGTCTCTGTCCATTACAACAACAATGTATGTGTGTGTATGTGTGTAATGGAAATACACCAAACCCACACACAGTCTCTGTCCATTACAACAATGTATGTGTGTGTATGTGTGTAATGGAAATACACCCAAACCCAACACAGTCTCTGTCCATTACAACAACAATTATTGTGTGTGTATGTGTGTAATGGAAATACACCCAAACCCACACACAGTCTTGTCCATTACAACAATGTATGTGTGTGTATGTGTGTAATGGAAATACACCCAAACCCACACACAGTCTCTGTCCATTACAACAACAATGTAGTGTGTGTTGTGTGTAATGGAAATACACTCAAACCCACACACAGTCTCTGTCCATTACAACAATGTATGTGTGTGTGTATGTGTGTAATGGAAATACACCCAAACCCACACACAGTCTCTGTCCATTAAAAACAATGTATGTGTGTGTTGTGTGTGTAATGGAAATACACCAAACCCACACACAGTCTCTGTCCATTACACAACAATGTATGTGTGTGTATGTGTGTAATGAAATACACCCAAACGCACACACAGTCTCTGTCCATTACAACAATGTATGTGTGTATGTGTGTAATGGAAATACACCCAAACCCACACACAGTTCTGTCCATTACAACAATGTATGTGTGTGTATGTGTGTAATGGAAATACACCAAACCCACACACAGTCTCTGTCCATTACAACAACAATGTATGTGTGTGTGTGTGTGTAATGAAATACACTCAACCCACACACAGTCTCTGTCCATTACAACAACAATGTTGTGTATGGATGTGTGTATGAAATACACCAAACCCACACACAGTCTCTGTCCATTACAACAATGTATGTGTGTGTATGTGTAATGAAATACACCAAACCCACACACAGTCTCTGTCCATTACACAACATGTATGTGTGTATGTGTGTAATGGAAATACACCAAACCACACACAGTCTCTGTCCATTACAACAATGTATGTGTGTGTATGTGGTAATGAAATACACCCAAACCCACACACAGTCTCTGTCCATTACAACAAATGTATGTGTGTGTGTGTGTGTAATGGAAATACACCAACCCACACACAGTCTCTGTCCATTACAACAATGTATTGTGTGTGTTGTGTGTGTGTGATGGAAATACACCCAAACCCACACACAGTCTCTGTCCATTACAACAATGTATGTGTGTGTGTGTGTGTGATGGAAATACACCCAAACCCACACACAGTCTCTGTCCATTACAACAATGTATGTGTGTGTGTGTGTAATGAAATAACTCAAACCCACACACAGTCTCTGTCCATTACAACAACAATGTATTGTGTGTGTGTGTGTGTGATGGAAATACACCAAACCCACACACATCTCTGTCCATTACAACAATGTATGTGTGTGTGTGTGTAATGGAAATACACTCAAACCCACACACAGTCTCTGTCCATTACAACAACAATGTATGTGTGTGATGTGTGTAATGGAAATACACCCAAACCCACACACAGTCTCTGTCCATTACACAATGTTGTGTGGTGTATGTGTGTAATGGAAATACACCCAAACCCACACACAGTCTCTGTCCATTACAACAATTATGTTGTGTGTGTATGTGTGTAATGGAAATACACCCAAACCCACACACAGTCTCTGTCCATTACAACAACAATGTATGTGTGTTTATGTGTGTAATGGAAATACACCAAACCCACACACAGTCTCTGTCCATTACAACAACAATGTATGTGTGTGTATGTGTGTAATGGAAATACACCAAACCCAACACAGTCTCTGTCCTTACAACAACAATGTATGTGGTGTGTATGTGTGTAATGAAATACACCAAACCCACACACAGTCTCTGTCCATTACAACAATGTATGTGTGTGATGTGTGTAATGGAAATACACTCAAACCCACACACAGTCTCTGCCATTACAACAATGTATGTGTTGTATGTGTGTAATGAAATACACCCAAACCCAAAACAGTCCTGTCCATTACAACAATGTATGTGTGTGTATGTGTGTAATGGAAATACACCAAACCCACACACAGTTCTGTCCATTACAAAACAATGTATGTGTGTGTATGTGTGTAATGGAAATACACCAAACCCACACACGTCTCTGTCCATTACAACAATGTATTGTGTGTATGTGGTAATGGAAATACACCAAACCCCACACAGTTCTGTCCATTAACAACATGTATGTGTGTGTATGTGTGTAATGAAATACACCCAAACCACACACAGTCTCTGTCCATTACAACATGTATGTGTGTGTTGTGTGTAATGGAAATACACCAAACCCACACACAGTCTCTGTCCATACACAACAATGTATGTGTTGGATGTGTGTAATGGAAATACACTCAAACCACACACTCTCTGTCCATTACAACAATGTATGTGTGTGTGTGTGTGTGTAATGGAAATACACCAAACCACACACAGTCTCTGTCCATTACAACAACAATGTATGTGTATGTATGTGTGTAATGGAAATCCCAAACCCCACACAGTCTCTGTCCATTACAACAATGTATGTTGTGTGTGTATGTGTGTAATGGAAATACACCCAAACCCACACACAGTCTTGTCCATACAACAATGTTTGTTGTGTGTTGTGTAATGAAATACACCAACCCACACACAGTCTCTGTCCATTACAACAATGTATGTGTGTGTGTGGTGTGTGTATGGAATACACCCAACCCACACACAGTCTCTGTCCATTACAACAATGTATGTGTGTGTGTGTGTGAATGGAAATACACCCAACCCACACACAGTCTCTGTCCATTACAACATGTATGTGTGTGTGTGTGTGTAATGGAAATACACCAAACCACCACAGTCTTTCCATTAAAAACAATGTATGTGTGTGTGTGTGTGTGTGATGGAAATAACCCAAACCCACACACAGTCTCTGTCCATTACAACAATGTATGTGTGTGTGTGTGTAATGAAATACACCAAACCCACACACAGTCTCTGTCCATTACAACAAATGTATGTGTGTTGTGTGTAATGGAAATACACCCAACCCACACACAGTCTCTGTCCATTACAACAATGTATGTGTGTGTATGTGTGTAATGAAATACACCCAACCCACACACAGTCTCTGTCCATTACACAATGTAGTGTGGTGTGTGTGTGTGTATGAAAACACCCAACCACACCAGTCTCTGTCCATTACAACAATGTATGTGTGTTGATGTGTAATGGAAATACACCAAACCCACACAGTCTCTGTCATTAAACAATGTATGTGTGTGTATTTGTGTAATGAAATACACTCAAACCCACACAGTCTCTGTCCATTCAACAACATGTTTTGTATGTGTGTAAGAAATACACTCAAACCCACACACAGTCTCTGTCCATTACAACATGTATGTGTGTGTAGTGTTAATGAAATACACTCAAACCCACACACGTCTCTGCCATTACAACAATGTATGTGGTATGTGTGTAATGGAAATACACCCAACCAACACAGTCTCTGTCCATTACAACAATGTATGTGTGTGTATGTGTGTAATGGAAATACACTCAAACCCACACACAGTCTCTGTCCATTACAACAACAATGTATGTGTGTGTGTGTATGTGTGTAATGGAAATACACCGAAACCCACACACAGTCTCTGTCCATTACAACAACAATGTATGTGTGTGTGTATGTGTGTAATGGAAATACACTCAAACCCACACACAGTCTCTGTCCATTACAACAACAATGTATGTGTGTGTATGTGTGTAATGGAAATACACCCAAACCCACACACAGTCTCTGTCCATTACAACAATGTATGTGTGTGTATGTGTGTAATGGAAATACACCCAAACCCACACACAGTCTCTGTCCATTACAACAACAATGTATGTGTGTGTATGTGTGTAATGGAAATACACCCAAACCCACACACAGTCTCTGTCCATTACAACAACAATGTATGTGTGTGTATGTGTGTAATGGAAATACACCCAAACCCACACACAGTCTCTGTCCATTACAACAACAATGTATGTGTGTGTATTGTGTGTAATGGAAATACACTCAAACCCAACACAGTCTCTGTCCATTACAACAACAATGTATGTGTGTGTATGTGTGTAATGGAAATACACTCAAACCCACACACAGTCTCTGTCCATTACAACAATGTATGTGTGTGTATGTGTGTGTAATGGAAATACACTCAAACCCACACACAGTCTCTGTCCATTACAACAACAATGTATGTGTGTGTATGTGTGTAATGGAAATACACTCAAACCCACACACAGTCTCTGTCCATTACAACAACAATGTATGTGTGTGTATGTGTGTAATGGAAATACACTCAAACCCACACACAGTCTCTGTCCATTACAACAACAATGTATGTGTTGTATGTGTAATGGAAATACACCCAAACCCACACACAGTCTCTGTCCATTACAACAACAATGTATGTGTGTGTGTATGTGTGTAATGGAAATACACTCAAACCCACACACAGTCTCTGTCCATTACAACAATGTATGTGTGTGTGTGTATGTGTGTAATGGAAATACACCCAAACCCACACACAGTCTCTGTCCATTACAACAATGTATGTGTGTATGTGTGTGTAATGGAAATACACTCAAACCCACACACAGTCTCTGTCCATTACAACAATGTATGTGTGTATGTGTTGTAATGGAAATACACCCAAACCCACACACAGTCTCTGTCCATTACAACAACAATGTATGTGTGTGTGTATGTGTGTAATGGAAATACACTCAAACCCACACACAGTCTCTGTCCATTACAACAATGTATGTGTGTGTATGTGTGTAATGGAAATACACCCAAACCCACACACAGTCTCTGTCCATTACAACAATGTATGTGTGTGTATGTGTGTAATGGAAATACACTCAAACCCACACACAGTCTCTGTCCATTACAACAATGTATGTGTGTGTGTATGTGTGTAATGGAAATACACCCAAACCCACACACAGTCTCTGTCCATTACAACAACAATGTATGTGTGTGTATGTGTGTAATGGAAATACACCCAAACCCACACACAGTCTCTGTCCATTACAACATGTAGTGTGTTATTTGTAATGGAAATACACCCAATCCAAACAGTCTTGTCCATTACACAACAATGTTGTGTGTGTATGTGTATGGAAATAACTAAATCATCACCAGTCTTGTCATTTACAAACAAATGTTATGTTGTTGTATTGTGATGTTAATGAGAATAACCCAAACCACAACGTCTCTGTCCATTACAAACAACAATGTATGTGTTATAGTTTGAGAATACACCCAACAACACAGTTCTGCATACAACACAAGCTATCAAGCCCGTATCGTGTTATCAGTCGCAAATCCTGCACGTGATGATGTATTATTTTTTATAAAAGGTATAGAAGAAGTGACGTCTCGGTCTTTTTATTGTTTTGCATCAGTTATGAGATTTTCACTTAACTCTATTATCCAGACAAGAAACGTTCATAGCCACACATAGTTTTGCGTCTTGGTCCGTTATACTTCAGGATGGCAATGCTGTGAGCTTTTTAGCCAAGCCTATACTATCTATAAAGCCTCTTTGCATCTCCCACCACAAAAATAATCTCATTTCTCGATCTTTCTCTTCCTCCGTCTTCCAAAACAAGCAAACAAACAGCTGCCAGAGTTCTTCATCTTCTTCTTATTATTATTCTTCTTCTTCTTCCCTCCTCCGTTTTCCGTATTCCCAGGAAGGGCACCAGACTTGTCCCTGTCAATACTCATCACAGAAGATTCACCAATCCCAATATTGCCTGAAAAATTCCCACTCGTTCTATTGTTAAACAACGTTAAGTTTCTGCCCGTTTTGACAACATTCGACCTACTCGTCATTCCCTGAAAACCCCCAAAACTCTTTCGGTTTCTTTCGTAGCTTCGCGCTGACGATTCTTTGTTTTTATTTCCTCGTTTTGTTATCGACACTGACCAAGACTTCCGCTTGGCCGTTTCCTTAATCGATCTTGTTTTGGTCCTGAGAATGGAGAATGGTAGGACGGAAAGGGTGTGTCGACGGGTGTTTGACGACGAGGCTTTCGATGATGATGGCGATGATGATGACGATAGGGAAGAGTTTTGTCTCAAGGCAGGAGGAAATGACGAGGCCATGACGTCATCTCGTGTTCCCATTGGTCGGATTTGGTGCCTGTGGTAGGATTTCATCTGGAAGTTAATGAATGCGATATTTGAATATGTGTGTTATTATTATTA
>NC_088374.1:1841555-1844055 GCF_034508935.2 Berghia stephanieae | reverse complement strand
TCATGTTTTAGTCCAACCAGGTTATCAATCACATGATTTGTTGATGTCCAACGATTGGGTATCTTTTAACAAAAGTAAACACGCTGCTTTGTTTTTGAAAGTTGTAAACATTCCCGTGTGTCAAGCTGAACAAAATGACCAATCGTGATTTGAAGATTTCAAAAGGTGTGAACACGTTTCACTATGTGGGTCACGTTGAGCACATTTTGCATTGTGACCAATGACCTTGAGCACATGGAAAGGGAATAAAGGTCATGCACATTGCCTGTGGATGTGTGGAGTGGGTTGGTGGGGGGGGGGGCGTTGCTTCGTCATTCATTTTCCGTCGTAGCCAATCAGGGCGCGTAGCATTGAAAATAGATTGAATGGCGAAGTGCTACGAATACGCTTCGAGCAAGCAACATTTACATTCAATTTCACATTGTTATTTATTTCCCAAGCTTGGAGCAGCAACATTTACGTTACCCAGTATAAATATTCTTTCAGAATAAGCAGAGAGGTTTCGGTTGCGAAACGGCGATGGGGTGTGTAAGTAGCTATGTGTGACTGGGTGTGTATCATATTGTACACACACACACACACATACACACACACGTGTAGATAGATACACACGATAAACACATGCGCAAATATCAACGCCATAGTAAAGCATCAGTGGTCAAAATCACCAGGCGAATTTTGGAAAAACCCAAGAACAACCCATTAATTAATTTAATTAGTTCGAGGAAGGAAAGGAATATTAACGATGAATAATAAGGAAAACATTCGGTATATTCGAAAGAGTTCGAGGAAACCGTGTGTTCTATGAAACGGTGTGTTCTAAGTGACCGTGTGTTCTATGAAACGGTGTGTTCTAAGTGACCGTGTGTTCTATGAAACGGTGTGTTCTAAGTGACCGTGTGTTCTATGAAACGGTGTGTTCTAAGTGACCGTGTGTTCTATGAAACGGTGTGTTCTAAGTGACCGTGTGTTCTATGAAACGGTGTGTTCTAAGTGACCGTGTGTTCTATGAAACGGTGTGTTCTAAGTGACCGTGTGTTCTATGAAATGGTGTGTTCTAAGTGACCGTGTGTTCTATGAAACGGTGTGTTCTAAGTGACCGTATGTTCTATGAAATGGTGTGTTCTGAGTGACCGTGTGTTCTATGAAACGGTGTGTTCTAAGTGACCGTGTGTTCTATGAAACGGTGTGTTCTAAGTGACCGTGTGTTCTATGAAATGGTGTGTTCTAAGTGACCGTGTGTTCTATGAAACGGTGTGTTCTAAGTGACCGTATGTTCTATGAAATGGTGTGTTCTGAGTGACCGTGTGTTCTATGAAACGGTGTGTTCTAAGTGACCGTGTGTTCTATGAAACGGTGTGTTCTAAGTGACCGTGTGTTCTATGAAACGGTGTGTTCTAAGTGACCGTGTGTTCTATGAAATGGTGTGTTCTAAGTGACCGTGTGTTTGAGGAAAACGTGTGTTCGGGGAAATCGTGCTGGGGTGTGTTACATATTACATAACAGCGTGTATAACGAATGCGAACATAAACAAAGACAAATTAGGGGGGTGGGGGGAGGGGGGGGGGGGGGTCAACATACCTGGACTCCCTTGAACTGCCTTCGGGTCATGGACCGGAACGTCTCCAGGCCCGCTGTATCCCTGGGAAAGACACCAGATCGGAATATAAACAAAACATCATGAAAACTCCATTCGTTACATCGTTATGTGCAGTGAGGAACTCTCTAGGGTGCGTTCTTTAGATAGAACGAAGTTGACGTCATTCGGGTCTTTGCCATTGTTTTTTTTGCCATCCATGTTTATGAGTAATTCTCACAAAACTGTATTAACCCGTGGCCATCATTAACATAATATAGCCTCACACTAGAACCCACTAGGACATATAGTTTACGTCATTCTAACGGTTTGTGTAGCGTTTTGTGGGTTGTTGTTAGTCGAGCTCATGGAAACAAGTGATTCCATTGGTTGACTGCTGAATACAACTCACGATTTGTTTTCTTTTGTGGCCAAAGACTTGTCTTTTGACGTCATTTTATGGTCAGTGGCAGGCTATAATTTTACGATGGCGACATAAAGATAATATGAAGCTGAAGTCACTCAGGTCTTTGTCATTGACTTTTGCCATCCATGTTTATGAGCAATTTTCCCTTAACTGTATTTACCAGACTATAGACTGAACAAAGTTGACGTCACTTTGTTATTGTTTTTTGAGACAAGTCTTTAGCCGCAAAAGAAATCTAATCGCGAGTTGTACTCAACAGTTCAACCAATGGGATCAATTGTTTCTTTGAGCTCTACTAACCACAACTCACAAAACGCTGTACAAACCTTAAAAATAGCGTCTAAACACCCTATTGCCAGCAAATAAGTAAACGATGGCTACGCCAAAACCCACTAAGACCCATATTTTGACCGCATTTCTATGTTTGTGGGATCACCTAGTGTGTTGTGGTTGGAAGAGCTCATGGAAACAAGTGATCCCATTGGTTGAACTAGTGA
>NC_088374.1:1833243-1836455 GCF_034508935.2 Berghia stephanieae | reverse complement strand
TAACAAATGGTAATTTGTGACGGGGTGGAACATGGTATGACCAAACGATTTGTGTGTTCCTCTCTCTCTCTCTCTCTCCTCTTCTCTCCTCTCCTCTCTTCTATACCTCACAAAAAACACACACATACCACCAACACCCTTCCTCTTTATCTATTTATCACTTTATTCTTTCCTTTCTCTTTCTATTCTCGTTCCCCCTAACTCTCTTTTCTCTCTTCTCTCCTCTCTCTCTATTATATATAAATATAATATTAATATTTTCTCTCTTTATTTTTTCCCCCTTCTCTCCACCTTCTTTCCATTTCCATACTCTCCTCCCCTAAATCTCTCTCAGTCTTTTTCTCTTTTTCTCTCTTTTTCTCTCCTCTCTTCTCTCTCTCTCTAATTTCTCTCTCTATTCTCCCCTCTCTGTTCTCTTTTTATTTCTCTCTCCTTTTTTCTTTTCTCCCCACAAACACCAACACACACACATACTCCCCTTCCTTCTCTCTCTCTTCCTCTTTCTCTTCTTCTTCTCTATCATCTACACTATCTTCTATTACATCTGTTCTCTTTCTCTCTCTCTCGTTCTTTCTTTCTTTTTTCCCCCCTCTCTTTTCTCTTCTTTCTCTCTCTTCCTCTTTCCTTCTATTTCTCTATCTATCTCTTCATTTATCCTCAAATATAATAAATTTAATATATATAAAAAATATATTATTATATAAAAATTTATTATATCTCTCTGGAAAACACGACGATCCCCACCGGGGCCTGACGGGTACATTTCTTTAAACAAAACGTTTAGACTTGTTGATAACACAGGTGCTAGGTTGTGCTGTGCTATCCCAATGGTGAAGGCCTTGCCACTCGATGCCGTTCTATCCATCACTGGTCTGATGAATGGCGAATTCATTCATTCATTCTCATTAGGTTTTTGTTTATTCTTAATGTGAAACTGTTTTAATACCCAACCGCATCCCCTATCCATTCACCAAACCCCCACCCAACCCTCCATCCAATATCCTTCACTATCCCGGGTTTTCATTCTTCCTTGAGCTTAAATTTTATATAAAAAAATATTAATAATATATATATATAATAATATAATTAATGGGGAGGGAGAGAGAGGGAAAGAGAGAGAGAGAGGAAGAAGGGGGAAAGAAGGGGGAGAGGGAAAAAAGAGAAGAGAAAGAAAGAGAGAGAAAGAGAGAGGAGAGAGGGAAAAAGAGAGAAAAAGAGAGAGGGGAAAAGGAAAAAGAGAGAGAAAGAGAGAGGTAGAAAGGTAGAGAAAAAGAGAGAGAGAGAAGAGAGAGATAAAAAGAGGGAAGAAAAGAGAGAGATAGAAAGAGAGAGGAAAAAAGAAGAAAAGAGGGAAAGAGAAAAAAGAGAGAAAGACAGAGGAGAAAGAGAGAGAGAGAAAGAAGAGAGAAGAGAAAGAGGAGGGAAAAGGGAAAAGAAGGGGGAAAGAGAGAGAAAAGAAAGGGGAAAACAAAAAAAATGGAAAAAAAGGTGGGTTTTTTTTTCGGTTTTTTTATTTTTAAAATTTTTTTTTTGTTTGTTTTTTTTATTCGATTTTTTAAAATTTTTTAAATATTTTTGGTAGTTAAAAGTTTTGTTTTAGGGTTTTTTGGTTTTTGTAACTAATTTTAAAACAACACTATACATATACTACTACTAAACTACTACAAAATACAACTAAAAACTATACTCCATACTTTTTCCCAATAACTACCACACTACACAAACATACTACTACACACTCCCCACAAAAAATCACACACAAAAACACTTTCTACTACTCTTCAACACACAACCCCAAAACTCTCTCCTACTACTATACTACACAACTACACTCTACTACTCTACTACTACTACTACTAAAAAATACCTATACTACTACTTAAACTACTACTACACTACTACTACAACACTCTACAACTACACTATACTACTCACTATACTACACTACATCCCTATACACTACACTATACTACTATTACTACTCTACCTACTATAATATATAATACTACTACTACTATATATTACAAATACTACTACTACTACTACACTACTACTACAAAAAAACTTTTTACCTACTACTCTACTACTACTACTACTACTATACATACTACTATACTACTACTCCTATACTCCTATACTCTACTACTACTACACTCTCTACAAAAACTACTACTACTACACTTACACTCTATATTTCCTACTATACTACTACTACACAACTCTACTACTAACTACTCTACACTACTATTTACTACACTACACCAACTACTACTTTTACTATTTAAAATTTTACTACTACACTACTTTTTTTTAACTTACACTACTACTACTATACTTACACCTACACAAATTTTCAACTATACTATACTATCACTACACTCTTCTACACAATCTACTCTCTTACAACTCACTACTACACAACACACCTAAAAAACTACTACTACTCTACATCTACCTACAACACACTACACACTCTACTCTCTACTACCACACTACAAAATACAAATACACTACTACTACTACTACACTACTTCTACACTACTACTCACTACTACTACAACTAAACTACTATACTACTAAACTACTACTACTCTACTACTACCTACTTACTACTCATACTACACTACTACTACTACACTACAACTACCTATACTATACTCTCTCTCTATACTACATATACTACTACTACTACACTACTACTACTACACTACTACTAATTACTATATACTACTAGACTATACTACTACTACTACTACACTATACTACTACTACTACTTACACTATAACTACTACTATACTACTATATATATAATAATACTACTATACTACTACTATCTATATACTATATATACTACACTACTACTACACTATACTACTCTATACTACTACTATCTACTACTATACTACTATACTACTACTCTACTACTACTACTACTATCTACTACTACTACTCTACACTACTATATACAATACTATACTTACTACTATTACTACTTACTACTACTACTACTATACTACATACTACTCTACTATACACTATATACTACTACTACTACTACTATACTAACTACATACTACTATATCTACTACTACTCTACTCTACTACTACTATACTCTACTACTACAACCACTACTACTAACTACTACTACTACTATACACTACTACACTACTACTACTACTACTACTACTACTACTATACTACTACTATCTA
>NC_088374.1:1823243-1828243 GCF_034508935.2 Berghia stephanieae | reverse complement strand
GTTTTCTATTTCTATTTTTATTTTGTTGTTGTTGTTGTCTTGATGTTATTTTTTGTTTTGTTTCGTTTTCATTTCTTCGTTTTCTTCCGTTTTGTTCATTTGTTTGTTTTGTTTTATTTTTTATTTTCTTGTTTTTTGGGGTTTTTTGGTGGGGGGTGGGTGGGTGGGGGGGGGGGGGGATTTGGAGTTTGTTTGTATTGTGGATTTTTAGGGTTTTGTATTTTGTTGTTGTTGTTGTTGTTTTTTTTGTTTAGAGCCATAGGTAGGGAATTCTTTCTAACTTGATTCTCTATCAAACGATCCAATGGAATATTACACACAGTTTTGTGTATTTGGTACGAGCGATGACGTGGGAACTATTTATAGATTTATTTACATGTGTGTTTCTTTTCGGGGTTTATACGGACTTCGTCGGTGAATTGCAGAAACTGTTTGTGTGTTTAGTTTGATTTTTAAGGGTTTTCCGGCGTTTGCAACATATTAAGGTCATATCAGCGCCAGTAAAAAGGAAGAAAATGGGTTAGTAAAAAGTTCTAGAATTACAATTAAAGCATCCAAGAAAAAGTAAGACAAAGGGGGAATATGTTCAAATAGGAAACGCATTGTTTGTCCTCTGCTTGTTATTACACAGGCTGGTGGGTTATTATTTTTAGATACCGTCATACATTCTGTTTTAGATATATTCAGTTCCAGTCCCATATTTTCACTACTCCTGACTACAACATCCAGTAATTCTTGTAGTTCATGTTCAGATTCTGCCAGTAGAACCGTATCATCTGCATACCTCAGATTTGTTACATTCTTTCCTCCAATACACACCCCCTTCTTATGTTCGATATCTCTTAATATCATTTCACTATAGAGGTTGAATAAATCTGGAGACAAAACACACCCCTGCCTAACTCCTCTTCTAATAGGTGTAAAACTGCTTAGTTCGTTGTCAACACGCATTGCTGCTTCTTGTTCCCAGTACAAATTCCGTAATATTCTTAAATCTTTACCATCAATGTCCAAGGATGATAGAATTTTGAATAGTTTTTCGTGTTGTACTTTATCAAAGGCTTTTGAATAGTCGATGAAACACATATACAGATCTTTATTTACTTCAATACATCTTTCCATCAGCATTGATAATGTGAATATTCCATTTCTGGTACCCTTGTCCTCAACAAAACCAAATTGCATCTCCCCAATTTCAGGTCGTATTTTATTTCTTATTCTTAGTAAAATTATCTTCAAAAGAATTTTTGTGAGGTGGCTCATTAGGCTAATAGTTCTGTGTTGTTCACAATCAACTGCCCCTGGCTTTTTTGGTAGTGCTATAAAAATGGATCGTTTCATATCAGTTGGCATTTTTCCTGTGTCATACACTTGATTTAGAAGGTTTGTGATGAATTCAATCCCCCATTCACCCAGGCCAGTCAAGGCTTCAATTGTTATGGCATCAGGTCCTGCAGCTTTTCCATTTTTCATGCTTTTCATGACGTTCCTAACTTCATCTTTCATTATAGAAGGCCCTTCCAGTTCTTTTATCATAGGCAGAGGACAAACAATACAACAAGTTGAATGTTTCAAATATTTAGGCTTCAATGTAACATCCAATGGAAAATCAGATTGTGAAATAAAGAAAAGAATAGGTATGGCGAAGAATGCATTCAACCAGCTGCATACAATTATGAAAAACAGGAATATTAGCATGAAAACAAAAATCAAAGTCCTGGATTGCTATGTACTGTCTGTGCTGCTATATGGTTGTGAGAGCTGGACCATAAACAAGACCATGGTTAAAAGACTGGAGGCAGTGGAAATGTGGTTTTACAGAAGAATGATGAGGGTGTCATGGATGGAAAGGAAAAGAAATGAAGAAATTTTAGAAATGGCAAACAGAAAAAGATCACTGATAACAAAAATCATCAAACGCCAAATGGAATTTTTAGGACACATTATCCGCCACCCTGGTTTGGAAATACTCGCCTTGACTGGAAAGATGAATGGAAAAAGAATAAGAGGAAGACAAAGAATAACGTATTTGAAAGGGATAAGAACTTGGACAGATGAAGCTGAGAAAGGTGGCGCTGCTTTAATAGAATTGGCAAGAGATAGATCAGCTTGGCGGAAGATGACCTCCGACGTCTGCTTCAGATATGGAACTACATGAGATGAGATGAGAGGAAACGCATGTAGATTCCAAGAGCACACTATCAATGTACTTAGTTTGAGATCACCTAAAAGTCTCATCCAGAGACACGTACAGGTCCCCACTAAGAGGAATACACTCAAATGTTTTCAAATCAAATATAATATGTAAACAAAACAATAAAGGGCATAACAGAGAGATGATTTACAAGGATAAAAATATCATCTCCCAAAACTCTAACTATACATTCGACTGTTTCCCTCTCGGCTAGGGTATCGGCCAGGGCCAGGAGAAAACCAAGACAAAGATAGAAAGCAAATTGGAAAACAGAATATCGGGGGATAGAAGACACAGTAAGTGACCTCTTTACCTATCATGGGAGGTCAAGAATCCCACCCAGGGGGATAGAAGACACAGTAAGTGACCTCTTGACCTATCATGGGAGGTCAGGAATCTCACCCAGATATAGGGGGATAGAAGACAGTAAGTACCTCCCTAACCACTATGGGAGGTCAAGAACCCTGCCCAGATATAGGGGGATAGAAGACACAGTAAGTGACCTCTTGACCTATCATGGGAGGTCAGGAACCCCGCCCAGATAGAGGGGGATAGAAGACACAGTAAGTGACCTCTTGACCTATCATGGGAGGTCAGGAATCTCACCCAGATATAGGGGGATAGAAGACAGTAAGTACCTCCCTAACCACTATGGGAGGTCAAGAACCCTGCCCAGATATAGGGGGATAGAAGACACAGTAAGTGACCTCTTGACCTATCATGGGAGGTCAGGAACCCCGCCCAGATAGAGGGGGATAGAAGACACAGTAAGTGACCTCTTGACCTATCATGGGAGGTCAGGAATCTCACCCAGATATAGGGGGATAGAAGACAGTAAGTACCTCCCTAACCACTATGGGAGGTCAAGAACCCTGCCCAGATATAGGGGGATAGAAGACACAGTAAGTGACCTCTTTACCTATCATGGGAGGTCAGGAACCTCACCCAGATATAGGGGGATAGAAGAGACAGTAAGTGACCTCCCTAACCACTATGGGAGGCCAAGAACCCCACCCAGGAGTCCAGAGACAGCAAACATACCAGTGATTAGTTTGACGTCTGCCATGTACCGGGGTTTGTTTGTAATTCATAGACAGAGGACAAGACAGAAAGCATTTGACTATCATCGGTATTTTCAATTTGACACTAGCTTCTCAATTCTCTTTCTTTCTCTCTGTCTCTGTATCTCTCTCTCTCTCTCTCTCTATATATATATATATATATATATATATATATATATATATATATATATATATATATATATATATGTCTCTGTGTGCGTGTGTGTCTTTCTCTCTCATACTCTCTCTCTGTCTCTCTCTATCTCAGTCTCTCTCTCTCACTCTCTCTGTCTCTCTCTGTCTCTCTCTCTCACTCTCTCTCTCACTCACTCTATTCCTCTCACTCTCTCTCTCTCTCTCTCTCTCTCTCTCTCTCTATCTCAGTCTCTCTCATACTCTCTCTGTCTCTCTCTGTCTCTCTCACTCTCTCTCACTCTCTCTCTCTCACTCACACACTCTCTCTCTCTCAATCACTCTATCTGTCTCTCACTCACTCTATTTCTCTCACTCACACTCTCTCTCTCTCTCTCTCTCTCTCACACACACACACACACACACACACTCACACACACTCTCTCTCTCAATCACTCTATCTGTCTCTCACTCACTTACTCTCTCTCTCTCTCTCTCTCTCTCTCTGTCTGTCGGTCAAATTCTCTCTCTATCTATCTATCTTTCTCTATCTCTCTGTGACACACACACACACACACACACACATACACACACATAAACCGTCAGCTATGACAAATCAAGCGATTGGTTATCGAAACCTGAAGAATGAGTCACCCTGTGCTGTCAGTTCTATTGTTAGACCTATTCTATGGTTGTGTGCTCTTGTTGTAAGACACTCGCTTTCGGATCGAAACGTCCCGGGTTCGAACCTCGATATGCGCATAGTAGAGTCCTTGGAAAAGTCTCTTTACTTACGTTCTCTCACCGTACTCATGTGTAAAATGAGTACCTGGCCGTTATCAGCGCTGTCTCTATACGAAAAAAATTGTAATATCGCCTAACAGGCGTCTTGTCCCGTCCTACATGCTAATTGTTCCTGTTGGCCAGGGAACCCTTGTAAAGCGCTTCGAGCATGTTTAGTGGATATTGCGCTGTATAAAATCTCAAGTTTGTTTTGTTTTGTTTTTTGTTGTTGTTGTTTTTTAATACCTAAATGACGAGGATCGCTGTGAAAGAACTGAACTGTAAGTGGTGTGGCCTGGGCCACTGGGACATTTTGTATATATAAACCATTGAAGATAGGATTGAAGATTGAAGATTGAAGATTGAAGATTAAAGATAAGATTGAAGATTGAAGATTGGAGATGGAAGATTGAAGATTGAAGATTGAATATAAGATTGAAGATGGAAGATTGAACATTGAAGATTGAAGAATGAAGATTGAAGATGGAAGATTGAAGATTAAAGATTGAAGACTGATGATTGAAGATTGAAGACTGATGATTGAAGATTGAAGATTGATGATTGAAGATTGAAGATTGAAGACTGATGATTGAAGATTGAAGATTGAAGATTGAAGATTGAAGACTGATGATTGAAGATTGAAGACTGATGATTGAAGATTGAAGATTGAAGACTGATGATTGAAGATTGGAGATAGAAGATTGGAGATTAAAGATTGAAGATTGGAGATTGAAAATTGAAGGAATATAAACAAGGTCAAGATAAATGTACAAAAGAATTAACAATAACGAATAGAACCGGTTCGAAGTGGCCGAGTGGTTAAGTCATCG
>NC_088374.1:1813243-1818243 GCF_034508935.2 Berghia stephanieae | reverse complement strand
TTGGCCCCATGGAGACGGCGTTTATCCCGGTTTCTATAGCGTGAAACGGACAATAGAAATTTCTTGCTACCCTTTGAATAGGACACTAGTCTAACGCTAAGCACTTTCTTTCAAATCTATCAGACTCGGCTAACCATTCACTGCTGAGCTGTTAAGAAGGTCTTGGGTTCGAGCCTCGCTCCGCGCATAGTTGGGTCCTTTGAAAAGGTTATTTACTCACATCCTACTCAGGTGTAAAATGAGTACCTGTCCGTTAATAGCTTTGACTCATTCCGAAAAAAAACCCTGTAATATCGCCTAACAGGCGTCATGTCTCGTCCTACTTTAAGTGTTGCTATTAGCCAGCGACCCCTTGTAAGGCGTTTTGAGCGCGTTTTGTGGATATTGCGCTATATATAAGCTCCTTTTTATTGTTATATCAGACAAGCGTTATTTTCAATATCACATAGACGTTTCATTGGTTTTATTAAACTATGTGTCACATTGACCAAATGTTACAGTCAATGACGTCATCAGTCGGACGGTGAAAAGGTTTGAACTGAGATATTACCAAGTTTAGTTAGAAGTTCATTTTATATCCAAAATGAGTTTTTGTCATCAATGATTAAATCAACGCTTTTTTGTAAATCTTCGGGAAATATCAAATCTTATTTTCACTTCTATTATTATTATTATTATTATTATTATTATTATTATTATTATTATTATTATTATTATTATTATTATTATTATTATTATTATTATTATTATTATTATTATTATTATTATTATTATTATTATTATTATTATTATTATCATCATTATTATATTATTATTATTATTATTATTATTATTATTATTATTATTATTATTATTATTATTATTATTATTATTATTATTATATCATTATTATTATTATTATTATTATATTATTATTATTATTATTATTATTATTATTATTATTATTATTATTATTATTATTATTATTATTTATCATTATTATTATTATTTGTTATTATTATTATTATTATTATTATTATTATTATTATTTTATTATTATTATTATTATTATTATTATTATTATTATTATTATTATTATCATTATTATTATTATTATTATTATTTTACAGCGAGTCAAGTTGACAAAGTATGAAATATGAGAAAAGTTGCTGGATACCTTTCCCATACATCTGACCATAATGTCATGAAAAATCACCAGATTTACTTTTTTTTAAAAAAGATTAAAATGCTTTGGGGATTCTTTCAGAAAATGCCAATCTAAAATATTCACCTTCTGACTGATTACGTCATGCACTGACACAATTTATGGATTGAATGAAAGTGACGTCACTCAGCTACTTGTTCTTGTGTTTAGCCAGCCATTTTTATGAGTAGTTCTCAATAAGTCATATTAATCATACTTTCAATTGGATTCAGTAGTCTGGTGTCACGCCGCCCGGCAACGGCGCCATCTTGGTTCTAAACAAAGAAAATCATTACTTTTTATTCTTCATGCTGGCTAGAACTTTTCATATGCCTAGTGATCAAAATATGTAAAAGTCAAAACATGATCAAATTTGTGTTTTTTTCCCCCTCTGGATACGCTTTTATGCTCGCCGGAGAAATATTTCATACGGGCGTCCGCCATTGTTCCGATAGTTTAGAGCCAGTGTTACTAAGTTACCATGCGTCATTATGAAGGAAGTGACGTTACGACTGTTGAAGAGTATTGATAAAGTTACACATGAGTGTTATGTGGTAGGACGCTATAGATAGTATGTGCTTGGCTAACAAACTCACGACATTGCCATCTGGAAGAATAACGGACCAAGACACAAAACGATGTGTAACCTTGAATGTTTTTAGTCTGGTCAATACAGTTTGGTGAGAATTATTCATAAACATGGATGGCAAAAATAACAATAACAACGACCAGAGTGACGTCAACTTTGTTCTATCCTTATCCGGCTGGCGGGTGTTGCAATTTTTTTACTAGACGCATAGCATCAACATTCCGATAGATAGAATCTAGTGAGAAGTTATCAAAATAACTGTTGACTAAAAACAAAAACAAAGAGTTTATTGACGCCAATAGGGTTCAACAGTCGTGACGTCACTTCCTTCATAATGACGCATAGGAACTCTTAACAAGGGCGGGCGCCATATGCTCCAACACCGCCCTTATAAAATACTTCTCCGACAAGCATAATCAGGTATCCAGAGGAGAAAACCATAATAGAATCTGATCATATTTTGAATTTGTGACCCTTCGTCTCAAAACGGTATTATGTCGGGATGGACCAGATACTAAAAAGCCAAATTAACGCCTAACTGGTCAAAAATATGAACCGTTGGTATTTAGCACAGTAAAATATGATATATTCCTTCTCCTCTATAAAGCATAATAAACTCAACTCAAGTCTGATATTTCTGGTTACAAATTCAATTTTCAGCACCTTAGTCATCCCGACTAAATACCGTTTTGAGACGAAGGGTCACATATTATACATTCTGATCACATGACCTGTGAAAAAAGTTCTAACCAGCATGAAGAATAAAAAGTACTAGCAGTTTTCTTTGCTTAGAACCAAGCTGCCGGTTGCATGCAGGACGGACGTGACGTCAGACTGTTGAATCCCACTTGGTTCAATGTGTACTTACCAGGGAGGTAGGCATGGGCACAGCCATATCCGTACGACACGATCCCGGCCACGGTCCAACGTCCGGCCTTGAGGCAAACCAAGGGTCCTCCTGAATCCTCCTGGAAGGACAAAGACAGAAAACTGACAACTTCCACAACAAATTATAAGGGACAATGGAAGGCACTTACTGACAACTTCCACAACAGATTAGAAGGGACAAAGGAAGGCACTTACTGACAACTTCCACAACAAATTATAAGGGACAAAGGAAGGCACTTACTGACAACTTCCACAACAAATTATAAGGGACAAAGGAAGGCACTTACTGACAACTTCCACAACAGATTAGAAGGGACAAAGGAAGGCACTTACTGACAACTTCCAAAACAAATTATAAGGGACAAAGGAAGGCACTTACTGACAACTTCCACAACAAATTATAAGGGACAAAGGAAAGCACTTACTGACAACTTCCACAACAAATTATAAGGGACAAAGGAAGGCACTTACTAACAACTTCCACAACAAATTAGAAGGGACAAAGGAAGGCACTTACTGACAACTTCCACAACAAATTATAAGGGACAAAGGAAGGCACTTACTAACAACTTCCACAACAAATTAGAAGGGACAAAGGAAAGCACTTACTGACAACTTCCACAACAAATTATAAGGGACAAAGGAAGGCACTTACTAACATACTTCCACAACAAATTATAAGGGACAAAGGAAGGCACTTACTAACAACTTCCACAACAAATTATAAAGGACAAAGGAAGGCACTTACTGACAACTTCCACAACAAATTAGAAGGGACAAAGGAAGGCACGTACTGACAACTTCCACAACAAATTATAAGGGACAAAGGAAGGCACTTACTGACAACTTCCACAACAAATTATAAGGGACAAAGGAAGGCACTTACTGACAACTTCCACAACAAATTATAAGGGACAAAGGAAGGCACTTACTGACAATTCTACAACAAATTATAAGGGACAAAGTAAGGCACTTACTGACAACTTCCACAACAAATTATAAAGGACAAAGGAAGGCACTTACTGACAACTTCCACAACAAATTATAAGGGACAAAGGAAAGCACTTACTGACAATTCTACAACAAATTATAAGGGACAAAGGAAGGCACTTACTGACAACTTCCACAACAAATTATAAGGGACAAAGGAAGGCACTTACTGATAACATCCACAACAGATTAGAAGGGACAAAGGAAAGCACTTACTGACAATTCTACAACAAATTATAAGGGACAAAGGAAGGCACTTACTGACAACTTCCACAACAAATTATAAGGGACAAAAGAAGGCACTTACTGACAACTTCCACAACAAATTATAAGGGACAAAGGAAGGCACTTACTGACAACTTCCACAACAAATTATAAGGGACAAAGGAAGGCACTTACTGACAATTCTACAACAAATTATAAGGGACAAAGTAAGGCACTTACTGACAACTTCCACAACAAATTATAAAGGACAAAGGAAGGCACTTACTGACAACTTCCACAACAAATTATAAGGGACAAAGGAAAGCACTTACTGACAATTCTACAACAAATTATAAGGGACAAAGTAAGGCACTTACTGACAACTTCCACAACAAATTATAAGGGACAAAGGAAAGCACTTACTGACAATTCTACAACAAATTATAAGGGACAAAGTAAGGCACTTACTGACAACTTCCACAACAAATTATAAGGGACAAAGGAAAGCACTTACTGACAATTCTACAACAAATTATAAGGGACAAAGGAAGGCACTTACTGACAACTTCCACAACAAATTATAAGGGACAATGGAAAGCACTTACTGACAATTCTACAACAAATTATAAGGGACAAAGGAAGGCACTTACTGACAACTTCCACAACAAATTATAAGGGACAAAGGAAGGCACTTACTGACAACTTCCACAACAAATTATAAGGGACAAAGGAAAGCACTTACTGACAATTCTACAACAAATTATAAGGGACAAAGGAAGACACTTACTGACAACTTCCACAACAAATTATAAGGGACAAAGGAAGTCACTTGCCTAAGGTGAACAATCTACCAAAGTGTGCAGGAAATAGTTCCAGATAAAAATATTTTTAAAAGACAATATTGTAGAAGTTGATCATAATTATACTTGAAATGTTTTATAGATATCTCCTTTTATCAAAAAGTTGAGCACTTTTATTTCACGGTTTTTGTTTTTATAATATATATATATATATATATATATATATATATATATATATATATATATATATATATATATATATTATATATGTATATATATATATATATATATATATATATATATATATATATATATATATATATATATATATATATATATAGGCATG
>NC_088374.1:1790743-1803243 GCF_034508935.2 Berghia stephanieae | reverse complement strand
ATAAATGAATTAATAAAAGATAAAATAAAAAAATAAATAAATAGATAAATAGATAAATAAATAAATAAATAAATAAATAAATAAATAAATAAATTCCTTTATTCATCCCTAGAAAAAGACAAATGCAATTTTTAGGGCAACAGACAGGAACATGGAGAAGAATTAAAGAAGCTGATATACAGAGAAGTGGTAAGACCTGGAATGAGATTTTTAAAAAGTTAGCTCAGGATAGAGAAGGATGGAAACTGTTTGTCTGTGGCCTATACCATGACGCAGGGTGAAAAAAGCAATGATGATGATGATGATGAAATCGACATAAAATTGTATTGAACATCTTGCTCTCATTGGAAAGATAGAAGGTAAAAAGAGTAAAGGTAGGTCAAGAAAAACATATTTGAATAGTTTGAACAGCTGGGTGTGACATAGAAAAAGAAGAGAAATATTAGTTTTCTGAGGTTATCTGATCAAAGAGATGAACGGCGTACCATGATCACCGATGTCTGGCACAGAGTTGGTACTTGAAGAGAGAGATTCATCCCTCAAGGGAAATCTTTCTTTAGGGTCTATTCCAAGGGCAGAATAGAATAACCCAGGCATCAGCCGCAGTGCAGAGCCGCAGAGTGAGCTAAGGCTATGTGGTCTAGTGGTATGACACTCGCTTTCGGATCGGAAGGACCTGGGTTCGAGCCTCGCTCGACGCATAGTTGAGTCCTTGATAAAGACTCTTTACTCACATTCTCTCACCGTACTCATGTGTAAAATGAGTACCTGGCCGTTAACAGCATTGTCTTTGTCCGAAAAATTGTAATATCGCCTAACAGGCGTCATGTCTCGTCCTACATGTTAAATGTTGCTGTTGACCAGGGACCCCTTGTAAAGCGCTTTGAGCACGTTAAGTGGATATTGCGCTATATAAAAGCTCAATTTTTTTTTCAATTTTAAGGCTAGGTGACTTTTAAAGCCACACAGTGTGACGGGTAGTCGAACGAACTCGGTTCCTTTTGGGTACGAAGCAAAGACCATACCACTGACCGACGCTGTCCCAAATAGACGATGGATGTTGACTCCAAATCATTCGATTTAAGTATAGATGATGTGCACTTGGCTAAGAAACTCACAACATTGCCATCCGGAAGTATAACGGACCAACACACAAAACTAACTGTAACCATGAAATACTATAGTGAGGTTATTACAGTTTAGTGAGAATTACTTAAAAACACGGATGGCAAAAAAAAAAAAAAATGAAAAGGACTCAACTTTGCGCCGAGCGAAGCTCTAACCCATGACATTCCGATCCGAAAGCGAGTGCCATACCACTAGACCACCTTATAGATAGTATGCGCTTGGCTAATAAACTCACAACATTGCCATTCGGGAGTATAACTGACCAACACACAAAACTATGTGTAAACGTGAACGTTTATAGTCTGGTTAACACAGTTTAGTGAGAATGACTCATAAACGTGGATGGCAAAGAACAATAACAAAGACTTGAGTGACATCAACTTCATTCTATCTATAGCTTTTTGGTTACCCCTTTCCTTACCAGCCATTTTCAGAATCCCCCCCTCCCCCCCCCCCCCCCCCCAAATTTCCACACCCACCCAACACACAAATACTTTTTTCTTACTCAAACAGGAAAGCAACGAATACATTCTATGCATAATAATGATCAGCAAAATGAACTCTTCAACACAGTGTCACGTTTTTATATTATAGCTATAATAAAACATGTGTCTTTAACTTGTGTGATTTCCAAAAGAAATCAGAATGGTAGATGTCCTGGCTGGATCGTTACGAATGTAACAATGGGCATGATCTATATTAACTTTCCATGTGCTCGAGGTCATTGGTCACATTGCAAAATGTACTCAAAGTGACCTACACAATGAAAAGTGTTCATAGATTTTGAACTATCTAACACTACGATTGGTCATTGTGTTAAGCTTGACACGTGGGCATGTTTACAACTTTCATAAACAAAGCAACGTGTTTACATTTGTTCAGAAATGACCAGTCGTTGGACAGCAACAAATCACGTGATTGATGACTCGGTTGGACGAAAACATGAATATAGATCACTCCCATTTTCCTAAGGTTGGTAAGGAAAGGGTTAAAGCTAACTCACTCCTCAAAACAATGGGCTGCCGATAAAATCCACTCCGTGTCAATGAGAATTCCACCACAGGTGTGTTGTTTGTGTGCTGTGTACGACCTCAGGGAAACCTGGAAGAGGATAAGACAATAGCACAAGAATCGTAGCCATCGTTAACATATAGATAGTATGCGTTTGGCTAAGAAGCTCAAAACATTGACATCCGGAAGTATAACGGACCAACACACAAAACGGTGTATCCATGAACGTTTATAGTCGGGTTAATACAGTTTAGTGAGCATTACTCATAAACGCGGATGGCAAAAAGCAATAACAAAGACCTGAGTGACGTCAACGAAGAATTATCTCTAGCCTGACACTTGTTTCCTTGAGCTCTACTAATGACAACTCACTAGACGGTGCAAAAACTTTTAAAATGACGTCAAACTTTAAGTCTTAGTGGGTTTTAGCGTAGCCATCGTTATGTTATAGCCCGACACTGAAATCCAAAAGGACTGGCAGTTTGACGTCATTATTTGGTTTTTGCACCGCCTAGTGAGTTGTCGTTAGTAGAGCTCATGGAAACAAGTTATTTCATTGGTTGAACTATTGAATACAACTCACGATTTGTTTTCTTTTGTGGCCAAAGACTTGTCTTTTGACGTCATTCGTTGGTCATTGTCTGGCTATAGATAGTATGCAGATGACGTCACTCAGGCCTTTGTTATTGTTTTTGCCATCCGCGTTTGTGAGTTGTTCTCACTAAACTGTATTAACCAGACTATAAACGTTCATGGTTACACAGAGTTTGTGTGCTGGTCCGTTATACTTCCGGATGGCAATGTTGTGAACTCCTTGGCCAAGCGCATTCTATCTATAGTTAGTATGCGCTTGGCTAAGAAGCTCATAATATTGCCATCCGGAAGTATAACAGACTAACACACAAAACTATGTGTAACCATGAACTTTTATAATCTGGTTCATACAGTTTAATGATAAGTACTCATAAACGTGAATGGCAAAAAACAATAACAAAGACTTGATTGACGTCATCTTCGTTCTATCTATACGTTAACGATGGCGACGATAAGACACGAAGATAACCAAGCCTCTCGGACAGTCGTCATAATGTAAACAATGGCAGTGATTGGTTTCTGTAGCAAACTACACAGGTTTTACTATCGATGGTATGTGTCTAAATAAAATACCCACAGTTCTACTGCCTGATCAAGAGAACTAGCACAGAAAACTTTGTGTAAATTTAAATATTCATAATCCCATCGAGAAAATCGTGTGATAACTAGTCACCCATTTGGCGGTATAAAAACAACAACAATGATCAGAGAGGGGTCGATTCCAGTCACGTTATTGTTTATAAACAACCAACTATGTTTGTCCCAGCAGGTGTGAAGGTGTGTCACAAAATTCCATGTTTTTATTATATATGATTATATATTATATTTTATAACTTTGCGGCGCTGCACTGCGGCTGACGCCTGGGTTATTGCAGTCTTCGCTTGGAATAGACACTAAAGAGACATTTCCCCTTACGGATAAATAAAAGGAATTAATTTATTTTTTTTTAATCTACTGGTTAATTGATAATTCAAGCGTTATTAAGCATTGACCAATCAGAAACGTCGCTGGCATTTAGCCCTTATCGTCTCTGTGGATATCTCTATCCCGAGGTCGGACATACTATCCTTAATTCCATATCTACCATCAACAAAATGGATAATGATGGTCATGATGATGATGATGATGATGATAATGATGATGATGGTGATGATGATGATGATGATGATGATGATGATGATGATGATGATGATGATGATGATGATGATGATGACGACGACGACGACGATGATGATGATGATGATGATGATGATGACGATGATGATGATGATGATGATGATGATGATGATGATGATGATGATGATGATGATGATGATGGTGACGACGATGATGATGATGATGATGATGATGATGGTGAC
The DNA here is from genome assembly GCF_034508935.2 of Berghia stephanieae. Classification (NCBI taxonomy): domain Eukaryota; kingdom Metazoa; phylum Mollusca; class Gastropoda; order Nudibranchia; family Aeolidiidae; genus Berghia; species Berghia stephanieae. The sequence continues at coordinate 1,799,151 of NC_088374.1, read as the reverse complement.
GACGATGATGATGATGATGATGGTGATGACGACGACAACGACGACGAGGATAACGATGATGATAAAACCGACTTACCTGCCAAGGAAATTCTCCCCTTTTGGCCAGGGTTCCTCCCACTATTTTATGATTGGTAGAAACCCCATCTTGTTGCGGAAAGGCCAGACCGCACTCCCCTGTAACAAACGATGGTGTGTGTGTGTGTGGGGGGGGGGGGAATCTAGGGATAGTATGCGTTTGGCTAAGACACTCACAACATTGCCATCCGGAAGTATAACGGACCAACATACAAAACTATGTGTAATCTTGAACGTTTATCGTCAGGTTAATTCAATTTAGTGAGAATTACTCATAAACGCGGATGTCAAAAAAACAATAACAAAGGCCTTAGTGACGTCAACTTCATTCTATCTATGGTCTGGTTAATACAATTTAGGGAGAATTACTTATAAACGCGGTTGGCCAAAAGCAATAACAAAAACATGAGTGACGTCAACTTCGTTCTATCTATAGATAGTATGCGATTGGCTAATAAGTTCACAACATTGCCATCCGGAAGTATAACGGACCAACGCACAAAACTCTGTTTAACCATGTACTTTTATAGTCCGGATAATACAGTTCGGTGAGAATTACTCATAAACGCGGATGGCAAAAAACAATAACAAAAACATGAGTGACGTCAACTTCTATTTATATCACCTCTCTGAACATGTGTGTATGGAAGGTGCCAGACAAAGCAAGAAAGAGAAATAATAGAGAAAAAAAACATCCCAAAAAAAAACATTCTCCCTCGGCTGGGGATCGAACCTAAGCCTTCTGATTACTTGTCAGACGTGCTACCATTTCCATGAAATCAGAAGGTCTGAGGTTCGATCCCCAGTCAAGGTCGGCTGTTTTTGGGGGGGATTTTTGTTTCTTTTGTTTTTCATTCTTGTTTTGTGCCGCTATGTGGTCTAGTGGTATGACACGCGCTTTCGGATCGGAAGGCCCTGGGTTCGAGCCTCGAGCTTGGCGCATTGTTGAGTCATTGGAAAAGGCTCTTTACTCATATTCTCTCACCGTACTCAGGTGTAAAATGATTACCTGGCCGTTAACAGGGTTGTCTTTGTCCGAAAAATTGTAATATCGCCTAACAGGCGTCATGTCTCGTCCTTCATGTTAAATGTTGCTGTTGACCAGGGACTCCTTGTAAAGCGCTTTGAGCACATTTAGTAGATATTGCGCTATATAAAGCTCAATTATTTTTAATATTCATTTTATTCAGGCACATAATTTCATACACACTTGTTCAGATCTTTATCTTACACCAGTGCCTGCTCCTTAATTTCTTGATTTGATGTCTTATATTACATTTCAATGCGTTCAAGGTCACTGGCCACAATGGGATGTGTGCTCAAAATGAACCATACAGCGAAAAGTTTTCACAGTTTGAGAAATATAATAGGGAATGAGATTAGCGGAAGAGTAGCGTCCCTTGATTGGAGATCACCTTACAGAGAGAACGTCAACATGGTTTTGCGCATGCGTCTCTCTCGTCCTCGGTTTCGGTGAAGTGTCTCCGGAAGCGAGTATTAGAGACGCATGGGCACAACTAACATGACGTTCTCTCTCTCTCTCTAATAACTTTTCCGCCGGTGACGTCCAATCAAGGGACGCTACTATTCCGCTAATCTCATTCCTTATATAGATAGTATGCGCTTGGCTAAGAAGCTCACAACATTGCCATCCGGAAGTATAACGGACCAATACACAAAACCGTGTGTATCCATGAACTTTTATAGTCTGGTTAATACAGTTCAGTGAGCATTACTCATAAACGCGGATGACATAAAACAATAACAAAGACCTGAGTGACGTCATCCATACCATCACGATAGAGACTTTTGAAAGGGTTAACAAATATCCAATCGACACTGAGATAACCACGCCTCTCGGACAGATGTCCTAGTATTGTAAACAATGACCCTGATTGGTTGACACAGCAAACTACACAGGTTTTACTATCGGTGGTGGTATGTGCCTGAGTAAAATACTCTCTCTTCTACCGCTTGATCAATAGCACCAAACACACATAAAATTATGTGTAAACTCACGATTTGTTTGTTTTTTTGTTTTGGTTTGTTTTGTTTTTTGTTTTGTTTTTGTTTGTTTGTTTTTTTTTTCTTGGTTTTTTGTTTATTGTTTTTTGTTGTTTTTGTTGTTCTTTTTTGTTTTGCTTTTTTGTTTTTGTTTTTGTTTTGTTTTTTGTAGTCAAAGACCTGTCTTTTGACGTCATTTTTTATTTTGGCTATGAGTTAATGATGGCTACGGTCAAAGAGTGTGTTGTTACAAAACAACTTACCGTCATTGATGGGCGGGGCTACCACTTGACTGACAGGTGGAATACAACACATCTCTTGGAAACCACACCCACTTAATGAATATGTATATCCCGGCAGGCACGTGTTGAAGTACATGTTGATGCACGTCCCGGAATGTAGCCTGGCGCAGTCTGGTGGGGAGGATGGGTGATGAAACAAGAAGCACATGCAGTCTTTTATGGACCAAATTCATGATGGATGTTAACTGCTGTACTTTGGAGAAAAAAATCGTGTATAAAATTTTGGCCTAAATAGTCGTCCTTCAAATATCGATTTATTCCAATGAAAAAAAAAATAGAACAAAACTAAAATCAAAAATAAATAAATAGATAAAATTTCCTATATTCGTCCCCAAGGGGAAATTTGTCTCTAGGGTCTATTCCAAGGAAAGACTGGATTAACCCATGCGGCAGCCGCAATGCAGCGCCGCAAATTGAGCTAGGACGAGGTGACTTGTTCAAGGCCATACAGCGCAGCTAGCTGTGGGGGAACGAACTCGGTACCTTCCTGTACGAAGCAAAGACCGTACCGTTGAGACACGGTGACCCCTTGACCCTCATCTTGTCAAAACTTTTCAAACTTCGACTGCCAGGAGGATTTTGCGAAGTCCCAGGTTTGACGGTCTCCTTACCACCTGCAGCAAAATCGTCACATTTGTTACGACACAATATACATTTGTCTTCTTCATGTTTATTTCGTACATCCCAAACTTTGAATTAGGGTGGACTTATTTTTTTTAAAGTCTCGACTGGACCCGGGTTCGATCTTGGGACCTTTGCTTGTGAAGCGAGTGCTCTACCAACTAAGCTATCGAGTCCCCCACTGTTGCTAGTTAAGGGTCTTGTAAATGTGTTGTTGTTGTTGTTTGTTTGTTTGTTTGTTTGTTTGTGTGTTTGTTTGTTTGTGTGTTTGTTTGTTTACATGTACTTTGCCAGAAATATGAATCTGTTGAAGCTCGAAGAAGAAAATAAAAACAATAGGTATTCAATTGCAAGCTTCAATTCATTAGACGAAGACAGATACTGTGAACGTTTCGGGTTTCCCCTTTATCAACAAAACACGATGACTAAAACACTAAGGACGAATGAGCATTCTTTTTTTCGTCGTGTTTTGTTGATAAAGGGGAAACCCGAAACTTTCGTAGTATCTGTCTTCGTCTAATAAATTGAAGCTGACAATCCAATACGTATCTTTATTTTTGCCGGAAGTGACGTGTGCGTATTATGAACACATCGCGTAACAAATCAAACCATCTGTGAAATAGGTCCATTTGATTAAAAATTGAGCTTTTATATAGCGCAATATCCACTAAACGTGCTCAAAGCGTTTTATAAGGGGTGCCTGGCCAACAGCAGCACTTAACATGTAGGACTCAACTCAACTATGCGCCGAGCGAGGCTCAAAACCATGACCTTACGATCCGAAAGCGAGTGTCATACCACAAGTCCACATAGCCGCATTACGGCTTCTACATCACGGTCGTCTTGCTTTGACTCGTACTTACTTACTTATCCGAACCAGCGACCACCTGAGCTCTAGCCCTTCGGTCTTGTGCCATGACGTAGAAGTTAGACGTCTTTTGTAGTTGTTCCAGGTGACTATAAAATGTGTTACTGATGCTTGGATTTGGTGGGAGGAATTTGCATCTCAGGTCTTCAAGAGGTTGACATTCAAGCAAGTGGTGTGTTACTATTTCATTGGGGTGTTGACATAGGGGGCAGGAAGGGGATGTGTCTTTTGTAATTTTGCTTAAATGGTTGTTGAGCGGTATGTGTTGTGTTCTTAGTTGAAAGATGATGCTTTGCTGGTGTCTTCTGAGCTTATTTAGGACATCAGTCTTTACAGGAGTGGTCATATGCGAAAACACACATCTACCCGTGGTGGGTTTTGACTCGTAAAAACGCCCCATGTTACATCCAGGGGGCAGCGTGACTCAGCGGTACGGTCTTTGCTTCCTGCCATAAAGGTTACATCCATGGGGAAGCGTGACTCAGCGGTACGATCTTTGCTTCCTGTTCGAAAGGTACCGAGTTCGACTACCCGCCTTGATAATGTGTGGTCTTGGGCAAGTCACCTCGCTCTAACTCATTTTGCGGCGGTGCACTGCGGCTAACGCCAGGGTTATTCCCTTGGAATCGACGCTTAAGACAAATCTCCTAATGTGGATGAATAAAGGGAATTTGTTGTTTTTTGTTTTGTTTTTTGTTTTTTCATTATTTTTAGATAGAGTCAAAACTAGCAAGTGATATTTTGTGCGGCTATGTGGTCTTGTTGTAAGATACTCGCTTGAGGATCGAAAGGTCCTGAGTTCGAGCCTCGCTTGGTGCAAAGTTGAGTACTTTTGAAAAGACTCTTTACTCACATTATCTGACAGTACTCAAGTGTAAAATGAGTACCCGGCCCTTAACAGCATTGTCGCTGTCGGGAAAAAAAAAAAAAGATATTGTAATTTCGCCTTTCAGGCGTCATGTCTCCTAGAAGATACGTGTTGCTGTTGGTCTGGGACCCCTTGTGAAACGCCTTGAGCACGTTTAGTGGATATTGCGCTATATAAAGGCACGTCCTTCAAAGATCGTTCGATTTAAATGGCACAGGTTTTACTATCGATGGTATGGGTTTAAGTAAAATACCCACGGTTCTAGCAGCGCTTTATTATTAAAACCAACACAGAAAATTATGTGTAAATTTAAACGTTTAAAATACGATAGAGTAAATGTGACCCAACGTCTCAAAATGGTATTATGTCGGGATGAACCTGATGCTAAAAAGTCAAATTAAAACTAAACTGGTCAAAAGGATGCAATTCTAAAATACGATATTCATTCTCCTCAATAAAACAAATAAATTCAACGGAAGTCTGATATTTCTGGCCACAAATTCAATTTTCATCAACTTAGCCATACCGACTTAATACCGTTTTGAGGCGAAGGCTCACAAATAGTGTGATAACAAGTCATCTCATCTAGGCAAAAACTCTCAAACCTGAGACTTCAAAGAAGACTTCGCGGCGTCCCAACTTCGAAAGTTTGTTTTTGCTAAGACGAGGTTCAATTAAATCGATCGATGTTTGAAGGATGAGTTTTCTGACCAAATTTTTCAATCCCTGTTTGTCCATAGTACGTGAGCCATGAAATGTTTAAGAATAAAAACGAAAGTTCCAAATACTGTGAGACTTAAGAAATATAAAAGCAAACAAGAATAAAAACAACCAAATAAACTTTAGCTTTTATGTAGCGCAATATCCACTAAACGTGCTCAAAGCGCTTTACAAGGGCTCCATAACCAACAGTGACACGTGACATATAGAACGAGACATGACGCCTGTTAGGCGATATTACTTTTTTTTCCGACAGAGACAGCGCTGTGAGCGGTCAGGTACTCATTTTACACCTGAGTACGGTGAGAGAGTGTGAATAAAAGAGCATTTTCCAAGGACTCAACTATGCGCCGAGCGAGTGTCATACGACAAGCCCAGCACAGCCGCATTCAGTCTGTCAGTTGCCCGCCAGTCGGCCCTACCTGTGTCAGCGTTGGACGTCATCAGCATGTTTACCCCTGCCAGCCAGAGCACCATGCGTCTGGTCCATGGCTTGGAGCTAGTTCTCGTCATCGGCAATCTGGAAACAAATCCCCATGGAATAGCATTCAATAGTCTGATGTCACGTCGCCCAGCAACGGCGAGCAGCGTGGTTCTAAACAAAGAAAATCGGTACTTTTTATTATTCATGCTGGCTAGATCTTTTCATATGTCATGTGATCAGGATGTATAAAAGTCAAAACATGGTCATATTTATAACGTTTTTCTCCTCTGGATGCACTTTTATGCTCGTCGAAGAAATATTTCATAAGGGCGTCCGCCATTGTTCCGATAGTTTAGAACCAGTTACTAAGTTACCACGCGTCATTACGAGGGAAGTGACGTCATGACTGTTGAAGCGTTTTATGGGAAGATTGAGGTCAGATGGGGTCAATTGAACCAGTGGTACCAGGTTGGCGAATTTCCCGCCAAATTGGGTTGATTTTTATCATCCGTGGCGGGAATGGCCTGGCGGGTGGCAGATTTTTCTTTTTTTTTTTTTTTGTTGATTTTTTGTTGGGTTTTTTTTTTTTTTTTGGCGGTTTATTGATGAATTTTATATCTTTTAAGAAAAGTAAATGCATAGCAATGATGTCTAATTATTTCTTCTTTTTTCCCCTCTGAATTGACTGTTTGGATGACACAGTCTAAATCTGAAAACAATATCTGACAGTCTAGCTCCCGCTCAAACAAAATCGAAAGTCCGAATCTTCTTGTCTTTCACCCTCTCCATACCATCTACAGCAAAATCGTCACATTTTAACGACACAAAATAGTGAATAGCGGAAGAGTAGAGTCCCTTGATTGGACGTCACCCATAATCTGTGACGTCACCGGGGGAAAAGTTATTAGAAAGAGAACGTCATGTTGGTTGTGCGCATGCGTCTCTCGTCCTCGCTTCCGGTGAAGGCGGATAGAGACACTTCAAAACCAAATTGACGTTCTCTTTGTAAGGCGACGTCCAATCAAGGGACGCTACTCTTCCGCTAACCTCATTCCCTATAGATATACATTTTTTTCTTATTCAGATTTATTTTGTACATCACAAAATTTGAAGAATGATCTTTGTTTGATTAATAGGAACATAAATTTGTTTTGTAAAGAGCTTTTTTTTTTTTTAGTTAAACCCTGACCTCACCACCTACAGCAAAATCGTCACAATTGTCACTACACAGTATACACTCTTATTCTTATTTTGTACATCACAATGATCTCTCTTTAATTTTTAAAAAAATAAGACTTCCATTATAACAATGAGGCCATAAGTAATACGATTCTATAGTCTGATGTCACGTCGCCTAGCAACGGCGGCCATCGTGGTTCTAAACAAAGAAAATCAGTACTTTTTATTCTTCATGCTGGCTAGAACTTTTCATATGTCTTGTAATCAGAATCTATAAAAGTCAAAACATGATCATATTTGAAATGTTTTTCTCCTCTGGATACACTTTTATGCTCTTCGGAGAAATATTTCATAAGGGCGTCCGCCATTGTTCCGATAGTTTAAAGCCAGTTACTAAGTTACCATGCGTCATTTGAAGGGAAGTGACGTCACGACTGTTGAAGCCTATTGGTTTATCAGATCTGCAAAACTAATGCACGTTGATTTCAGGGCTTTTTAACCGTCTTGAAAGGAGGGCTGATTTTTGTGTGAGTTTTTTTCTTGTGTTTTCGTTCCTTGCTTTGTCTGTCACTATTTCCTACACACTTTTACAGATCATTGTATTACACCAGTGCCTGCCCCCTGATTTCCCCTTTTGTGCGGCTATGTGATCTAGTGGTATGACACTCGCTTTCGGATCGGAAGCTCCTGGGTTCGAGCCTCGCGCAAGGCGCATAGTTGAGTCTTTGGAAAAGGCTCTTTACTCACATTCTCTCACCGTACTCAGGTATAAAATGAGTACCAGGCGTTAACAGCGTTATCTTTGTCCGAAAAATTGTAATATCGCCTAACAGGAGTCATGTCCCTTCCTACATGTTAAATGTTGCTGTTGACCAGGGACCCCTTGTAAAACGCTTTGAGCACATTTAGTGGATATTGCGCTATATAAAGCTCAAATATAATTTTTCATATTTGAATATTTATATATACGAGTAAACAAGATGAAGAAAAAATGAAAAAAAATATTAATAAATGGAATCCTATGCTGTAAAACATTTTTTTTAAAATTATGCTTTTCGCCACGACATCAAAAGATACCGTCGCCTAGGCATTCCACGAAGGAATATAGATAATTCATCAAACAAGATGTCTGATGTCAACAGGAATCACCCATGGTGTCACAGTGAGATACCGTAGCCTATGCATTCCACGAAGGTATATAGATAATTCATCAAACAAGATGTCTGATGTCAACAGGAATCACCCATGTTGTCACAGTGAGATACCGTCGCCTAGGCATTCCACGAAGGTATATAGATAATTCATCAAACAAGATGTCTGATGTCAACAGGAATCACCCATGTTGTC
>NC_088374.1:1768243-1783243 GCF_034508935.2 Berghia stephanieae | reverse complement strand
GTGATTTTAACCGTAACCATGATCACATTCTCATACGGACCGGAAATGACCCTAATTTGGAAGCAATTTCTCGTATGCAAATAAGGGTGTTTCCGCTTGCCATCCAAAATGGCGAAAACCTACGACTACCTTTTCAAACTTTTACTTATCGGCGATTCAGCCGTAGGAAAAACTTGTATTCTCTTTCGTTTTTCGGAGGATGCTTTTAATTCAACGTTTATTTCAACCATCGGTGAGTATTGACTTATGGATCACCAAGTATTTCGATGGAAGACTGTTCCATACTGCTCTCCATTCATTGTTTTGTTGACCTGTTGCTGAGCCCTGGAGGAAAGTGAAAGTTGTGGCCTATGACTCATAATCATAAACATTGTGTATAGATATGCCAACAAAGTACTTGTCCAATGCTACCTCATACATTTTAGTCACAAATACATAATATCAGACAGCACTTAAGTTGATTAAACACAGTCACAACCTCGCCCTTTTGGAACTTGTTCAGGAATCGGAACCGGGAATAAGGAAGTCGAGAGTCGGCTGTACTGTGTCACTTCACTTCACTCTGTCACTGTCACTGTCAATGAATGTCACTGACACTGTCATCAGTTCATCAGGCTGTTGATAATCACAGACACCGGCCGGTAACCACAGACACTTTGCCAGAAAAATTTTGCACAAAGTGCCAAACAAGTTTTAGATAAAAACCTGATGACAATGATACGCTGTGATTATCCCCAGACAGATGTCTGGGGATAATAAAAATTTGTTATCCCCAGACACCTGTCCTGGGGATAACGAATTTTCATTATCCCCAGACGCATATTTGAAACTCCGCTCTTTTAAACAATTATCCACATTCCAGAATATGGAATGTTTCCAGATGCACATAGAAATAAGGAAAGTTAATAAAATATCTATAAAAACATAAAATTACCCAACCTTAAAATCAGTTGTTACTACATATACAATATGCGTCGACTTCGAAGTGGGTGTCATGGCCGAATGGTTTAGTCGTCTGCCCTGGAAGTTTGACCATAATCGACGTTGTGGGTTCGAATCCTGGTAACGTCACTTTTTTTTTTTTTTTTTTTTTAAATTCCGTCTTCTTTTTACAGAACGTTGAAAGGGATAAATGTCCCATCCATCCTCCCCCCACCTCTTTTTTTATTATTAAACTCTCTCTCTCTCTCTCTCTCTCTCTCTCTCTCTCTCTCTCTCTCTCTCTCTCTCTCTCTATTTCTCGCAATATATTTTATTCAAATAGTTTCTAAGCATAAATAATTCGCCCAACACGAAATTCAGAGACGACATGGTCAGAAAAGAATAAAATAATTAAAAAAAACAATAAGAAATTCATGCTCAGAACGGACAAATTTCATAAAGGTAGCAAAAAAAAACTATAAGTTAAAATATAAAAAAAAAGAAAAGCAAAAAGAAGATTTACCCTAAAGGATTTAGTGTAAACAATAAAATTAAGGTCAATAATATAATAAAAAAAAAAAAAAAAAAAATTCTACAGAATATTTTAACAAATAATAATAATAATAATAATAATAATAATAAATAATAAAATAATAATAATAATAATAATAACAATAATATAATAGTATATAATAAAGTATTAATAATAAAAAATAATACTATATAATTAAAATAATATAATAGTATGATAATAAGAGAAATTAATAATAAAAATAATACTATTATTGATTAATATATGATTATATGTATTAGTAATAATAAAAATTTATATTATTTAATATTATATAATATATTATTATTATTATCATTTGACCAAAGCAAAAAAACAAAACAATAATAGATCTAGAGCAAATTAAATAATGAAATAATATTATCGGAGAAATAAAAAAATTCAACTGATTAAAAAAAAAACTCTTGCTCGGAACTCGGAACAAAAGTGAAAACAATGAAAATCAATTGGGAAGAAAGAAAAAAAAGTAAAAAAAAAAATGTGTGTGTGTGTGGGGGGGGGGGGGGGGGGGGGGTCGCGACTGGGTCGAATCTGTGCAGCTAAAAGGAGTAAAATGAAAGGTGGCCTAACCCACTGAGCTGCCTATCCACACCGCTATCGGAATATTTTAAATTCATATATGAGCTAAACATATTTCCACCATTTTTGCTTCCTTGTTTTGGTATTTATTTTCATCTCTGATTCGAATAAAAATATGTTGTTGGATCTAGTTTTGTGGACGTGTGATACTAAATTGTATTGTCTTGTGCGAAGCAGACAGGAAAATAACAGGTGTGGGTTTTGGGCTTTGGGGCGAACAACACCATGGCCTAGGAATTCGTCCGCGACATAAAAATTATTCCCGGTCGTCCCCAAAATTGTGGCCAGAATGAGCAAATTATAGAAACAAGAGATGATCAATAAAGTTAACAGGTAGGTAGGTAATGAAAATTTAAATGGTTGGTGGACTATGAACAGATTTGATGATTAACAACTTTCTTCCTGGTTGAAAATAAAAAGTCGAATTGCCAGTTTGACGTTTTCAGATCAAAGTAACAAAAGAAATTTCATTGATCCATTTGCTTTAAAATATTTTTTTAAAAAGAGCTGGATTTGACATTTGATCACTATTTACTTTCATCTTGTGTTAAATATCACTTAATATATTCACTGTTTTGGGACACAACCACTAGTATTTTTTCCAGAATATTTGGTATTTTTCACGCCTAGTTTGGCATTTTGCATAAAATCTTTCTGCCCACTTGCTACATGCGTCTGGGGATAGTATCCCCAGACAGGTGTCTGGGGATAACGAATTTCTATTATCCCCAGACAGGCGTCTGGGAATAATGACAGCCACAATGATATTGTAACAACAGTAGTATGGATTGTTTGATTGTGATTGTGATTATTGCCACTGTCTGGCTATAATGTAGGCACTTTGATAAAATTTTCAAACTGAAAATATCTTAATTTGACCCAGTCAGGTGGATGGCACTTGAAAAAAACATAAAATTCGATCTCTCTCTCTCTCTCTCTCTCTCTCTCTCTCTCTCTCTCTCTCTCTCTCTCTCTCTCTCTCTCTCTCTCTCTCTCTCTCTCTCTCTCTCTCTCTCTCTCTCTCTCTCTGTGTTCCTTTCTAGTTTCCAGCAAATTGTCATATTCGTCCCCACTCCGATCTCAAAAAGTGTCTAAAAAGAATAAATGATTAAAATGCAAACAAAACAGAAATATTCAGAGAGCGACCAAATGGCCAGATAGAGGAGAAAAAAACAAACAATAATTTAAAAAAAAATAAAAACAATTTGAAGAAATTCATGCTCAGAAACGGAACAAAAGGCCAAACAAAAAGGAGAAAAGAATCGACTCGCACCAAAAAAAAAACAAAAAAAAAGGTGGGGGGGGGGGATGGATGGGACATTTATCCCTTGCAACGTTCTGTAAAAGGAAGATGGAATTTTAAAAATTAAAAAAAGTGGCGGAACCAGGATTTGAACCCACAACGTCGATTCTGGTAAAACTTCCAGGGCAGACGACTAAACCATTCGGCCATGACACCCACTTCAAAGTCGACGCATATTGTGTATATGTACTACTATGTAGTAACAACTGATTTAAAGATGGTTAATTTTATGTTTTTATAGATATTTTATTAACTTTCCTTATTTCTATGTGCATTTGGAAACATTCCATTTTCTGGAATGTGGATAATTGTTTAAAAGAACGGAGTTTCAAATCTGTGTCTGGGAATAACGAAATTTGGTTATCCCCAGACAGGTGTCGGGGATAATGACAGTGCTATCGAAATTCTGGTATTAAAGGAATACTTTATTTACGGATGTCCATCATAAATAACCATAAAGCATTTGGTTGGTTGGAACATGTTTTATTACGATAAGAGTAGTTTCATTCAAACCTCACAATGATGGACATCTAAAGAATAAAGAATAATAGATATGTTACAGACATGATAAATAATCTTCTTGTTATTCCCAGACATCTGTCAGGGAATAACCAATTTTCGTTATTCCCAGACACATTTTTGAAACTCCGCTCTTTTAAACAGTTATCCACATTCCAGAATATATGGAATGTTTCCGAATGCACATAGAAATAAGTTAAGTTAATAAAATATCAATAAAACCACAAAATTAACCAAAAATAAATCAGTCGTGAATCATTACTATATATACACAATATGCGTCGACTTTTATTGGGTATCATGGCCGAAAGGTTAAGGCGTCTGTCTTGGGAGGCTTGTCAGTGTCAGTGTCAGAATCGACGTTGTGGGCTCGAATCCTGGTTCCCCCATGTTTTAATTTTTTAGACTTCAGTCTTCTTTAAACAGAGCGTTGCAAATGATAAATGTCCCATCCTTACTTTAAAAAAAAAAAATTTTCTCTCTCTCTCTCTCTCTCTCTCTCTCTCTCTCTCTCTCTCTCTCTCTCTCTCTCTCTCTCTCTCTCTCTCTCTCTCTCTCTCCTCCCTCTCTCTCTCTCTCTCTCTCTCTCTCTCTCTCCCTCTCTCTCTCTCTCTCTTCCTTTCTAGCAAATTGTCATATATTCGTCCCCAATCCGATCTCAAAAGTGTCTAAAAAGAATAAAAATTAAAAAGCAAACAGAAATATCCAGAGAGCGACCAAATGGTCAGATATAGAGGGAAAAACAAAAAAAATAAATGGCAAGTGTTGGGTATCATTTTAAAGGTCAGAAAATAAGCTTTGTTTTCGTATAAATCATTTTCATGTATGTTCAGTATGGAAAAATTTAAGGTTAGATGAAAATGGGGAGAAAAAATATGAGGTTTTTGTTAAAAAAAGTGGAGTTGATGGTGAGTACAATAAAATAATGAGCGAGTGTATCAATTTTGATGAAATTTGGCAGAGATATTCCTCAATTAATTGTCTATCGATGTATCAAGTATAATTATAAGGCTGTCATTATTCCCTGACATGTCTGCCAATAACAAATATTGGTTATTCCCAGACACCTGTCTGGGAATAACCAATTTTCATTATTGGTAGACCCTGTCAGGCAATATAACCAATTTTCGTTATTGGCAGACCCTGTCAGGCAAATATAACCAATTTTCATTATTGGCAGACACATGTAACAAGGTGGCAGAAAGATTTTATGCAAAGTGCCAAACTAAGCCTGAAAAATACCAAATATTCTGAAAAAAAATGCCAGTGGTTATTTGTGTCTCAAAACAGTCAATATCAAATGTCAAATCCAGCTTTTTTTGTTTTTGTTTTAATGCAAATGGATCAATGAAATTTCTTTTGTCACTTTGAACTGATAATGTCAAACTGGCAATTTGCCTTTTTTTTTTTTTCAACCAATCAGTCGTACATCATCAAATCTATTCATAGTCCACCGCCCATTAAAATGTTCACTACCCGTCTATCTGTTAACGTTATTGATCGTCTTTTGTTTCTATAATTTGTTCATTCTGGCCACAATTTTGGGGATATCGATAATGGCCGGGAATTTGTTTATTTCGCTGACGAATATATTAGGCCAAGGTGTTGTTCGCCCCAAAGCCCAAAACCCACTACACCTGTTTTTTTCCCCCCCTGTCTCCTTCATACAAGACAATGCAATTTATTATCACACGTCCACAAAACTAGATCCAACAACATATTCAAATCCGAGATGAAAAGAACTATTGAAACAAGGAAGCAAAGATGGTGGGAAAATGTCTAGCTCGTATATGAATTTTAAGATACATCGATTCCGGTGTGGGTAGATAGCTCAGTGGGTTAGACCACCTTTCGTTTTGCTCCTTTTAGCTACACACACATTGGAATCCAATCCTCCCCCCCCCCCCCCCCCCCCCCCCCCCTTTTTTTTTTTTTGTTTTGAGCGAGTCTATATTTTATAAGAAAAAAATGTTGGTTTTTTTTTTGGTTTTTTTTTCCCTCTATCTGACCATTTGGTTGCTCTGTGAATAGTTCTGTTTCTTTGCTTTTTAATTAGTTATTCTTTTTAGAATATACATTTTGAGATCGGAATGGGGACGAATATGACAATTAGCTAGAAAGGAACTAAGAGAGAGAGAGAGAGTTTTAAAAAAAATTAAAAGAGGTGGGACATTTATCATTTGCAGCGCTCTGCAAAAAGAAGACGGAATTTTTAAAAATAATAAATTAAATGTGGTGGAACCAGAACCAGGATTCGAACCCACAACGTCGATTCTGACACTGACACTGACAAGCCTCCCAAGGCAGACGCCTTAACAATTCGGCCATGATACCCAATGAAAGTCGACGCATATTGTGTATATATAGTAACGAGTAACGTCTGATTTATTTTTGGTTAATTTTGTGGTTTTATTGATATTTTATTAACTTAAATTATTTCTATGTGCATTTCGAAACATTCCGTATTCTTGAATGTGGATAACTGTTTAAAAGAGTGGAGTTTCAAAAAAGTGTCTGGGAATAAGAAATTTCCACCTGTCTGGGAACAACTAATTTTCGTTACTGTTGGCAGACCCTGTCTGGGAATAATCACATCGTAATTTAAAATGTATCCATAATTTTAAAATTAAAAGTTTTTGTAATTCAAAAATTAATAAATTATTGCTTCATCAGCTTTCTGAGAAATACAATCAGGAGTTACGAATGAAATACACCGTTAGAAAGCTTCTTGTTTTGTACCTTTTAACATGATACCTACAAAAATTAGCTACATGGGCTCACATATAACGTCATGGTGACCAAAACAGTAAAGGCCCAAAAATAAAGTTCCAAGAAACGAGTTTCACCTTACAGTGAGCCTATCGGCGGCCACTGGACTGGGGTTATCAAAGTCGCTGCCAATAATGATCCATCGTTCTGCCAATAATGATCCATCGTTCTGTCAATAATGATCCATCGTTCTGTGATCCATCGTTCTGTCAATAATGATCCATCGTTCTGTCAATGATGATCCATCGTTCTGTCAATAATGATCCATCGTTCTGTGATCCATCGTTCTGTCAATAATGATCCATCGTTCTGTCAATGATGATCCATCGTTCTGTCAATAATGATCCATCGTTCTGTGATCCATCGTTCTGCCAATAATGATCCATCGTTCTGTCAATAATGATCCATCGTTCTGTCAATAATGATCCATCGTTCTGCCAATAATGATCCATCGTTCTGTGATCCATCGTTCTGTCAATAATGATCCATCGTTCTGTGATCCATCGTTCTGTCAATAATGATCCATCGTTCTGTGATCCATCGTTCTGTCAATGATGATCCATCGTTCTGCCAATAATGATCCATCGTTCTGCCAATAGTGATCCATCGTTCTGCCAATAATGATCCATCGTTGTGCCAAGAATGATCCATCGTTATGCCAAGAATGATCCATCGTTCTGCCAATAATGATCCATCGTTCTGCCAATAGTGATCCATCGTTCTGTGATCCATCGTTCTGCCAATAGTGATCCATCGTTCTGCCAATAGTGATCCATCGTTCTGCCAATAATGATCCATCGTTCTGCCAATAGTGATCCATCGTAGTGTGATCCATCGTTCTGCCAATAATGATCCATCGTTCTGCCAATAATGATCCATCATTCTGCCAATAATGATCCATCGTTTTGCCAATAATGATCCATCGTTGTTGGCAGACTCTGTCTTGCAATAATGATGGACGGTTATACTATACAGAGATACTTTTTTGAAACTCTGTTCTTTTAAACATTTATCCACACTCCAGAATATGGAAAGTTTTGTAATGCACAATATAAATAAGTATTGTCAAAGAAGCAAAAAACTCTAGGATTGAGTGAGTTAATGTTTTGTTTCTTTATTCATCGTTTATTACGTGGTGTCGTGATTTGATTTTTTTTTTTCCTCCCAGTTTCTGTTTTCTAAAGCCATGGCAGAGTACGATTTCATGTGTGTTGGGCTTTCATATAGTGCAATATCCACTAAATGTGCTCAAAGCACTTTACAAAGGGTCCCTGGCCAACAGTAACATTTAACATTTAGGACAGGACATGACGCCTGTTAGGCGATGTTACAATTTTTCGGAGAGAGACAATGCTGTTAATGGCCAGGTGCTCATTTTACACCTGCGTACGGTGAGAGAATGTGAGCAAAGAGCCTTCTTCAAGGACTCAACTGCTGCTGAGCGAGGCTGTAACCCAGGACCTTCCCATATGAAAGCGAGTGGATATTTAGGCGCTATATAAATTCATTATTTTCATTTCTATTTATATTTGTTCCCTTCTGATTTCAGGTATCGACTTCAAGATAAGGACGATAGAACTGGATGGGAAGAAAATTAAATTACAAATATGGTAAGTGCACAGATTTCATCATTCAAGCCAGGTTGAAAAGAGTTATAAATCAGTCGATACTTTTCATCCAAGTTTAAAACCCGCCTATGGTACCTTTAATAATCAGACTTCCCGACTTGTAATTGGAAAAACTCGTAGTTTTCAGGGGTAGCATCATTGTGGACATGATAACGACTTGAAAAAATGATCAATTTGTGTTGAAATTCAGACACATTCAGTTCATGCTTTCATCTCCTTTATATAGATAGTATGCGCTTGGCTAAGAAGCTCAAAACATTGCCATCCGGAAGTATAACGGACCAACACACAAAACTGTGTGTATCCATGAACATTTATAGTCGGGTTAATACAGTTCAGTGAGCATTACTCATAAACGCGGATGGCAAAAAAACAATAACAAAGACCTGAGTGACGTCATCTTCGAACTATCTATACCAGCTCTGGCAACAAAACTTTGATTTCAAGAAATGTATCGAATTAAAGATGTTTATTTAGTTGTCTCAAACGATACAAATGTTGCTGCTCGAATCACGAAGAAATAAATAACTATGGAAATCAATGTAAGCTTCAATTTAATTATGAAAACTGATAGAATGGACGTTTCGGGTTTCCCTTTTATCAACAAGACAGGATGAATGAAACACTACTTAACATCTTAACAATGCCACAACCACATCATCTCATTCATCTGTAAAATAGAATTTCATTCATCCTGTTTGTTGATAAAGGGGAAACCTGAAATGTCAATTCTATCTGTTTTCGTAATTAAATTGAAGCTTACAGTCAATTTCACATTGTTGTTTATGTCTCCAATGATGAATGTTGTAGAGCAACTTACTTACTTATCCGAACCAGCGACCACCCGAGCTCTAGCCCTTCGGTCTTGTGCCATGACGTAGAAGTTAGACGTCTTTTGTAGTTGTTCCAGGTGACTATAAAGTGTGTTACTGATGCTTGGATTTGGTGGGAGGAATGTGCATCTCAGGTCTTCAAGAGGTTGACATTCAAGCAAGTGGTGTGTTACTGTTTCATTGGGGTGTTGACATAGGGGGCAGGAAGGGGACGTGTCTTTTGTAATTTTGCTTAAATGGTTGTTGAGCGGTATATGTTGTGTTCTTAGTTGAAAGATGATGCTTTGCTGGTGTCTTCTGAGCTTATTTAGGCAATCAGTAGAGTAACTGAAATAACCAGTAATGCATACCTGCCAATCCTTCCACTTTTGGCCGAATCATTTCCTATTTTCACTCGTCCTTTTTCCACTTTTCCGCCATTGTCTCTAAAATTCTGATTTTCAAAATTGATAAAATAATGGTAATAAGGGAATAAAAAAGAGATAGACAGAGAGAGAGGGGGGGTGGGGGCGATTGCACTCCTTCCCCTCTTACCGATTCCGTTACCGAACACACGTGATCAAATGTAATTTTGCCAGCTGTGCCAGAATAGTGTCATTATGTTTTTGGTGGCAAAGATGGTGATCAGTTTTATACAGAATAATAGAATTATCCATTGTTACGAAACTCATATTTCTTGTCTCAAATTCCTATTTCTTGTCTCAAATTCATACTTCTTGTCTCAAATTCCTATGTCTTGTCTCAAATTCATATTTCTTGTCTCAAATTCCTATGTCTTGTCTCAAATTCATATTTCTTGTCTCAAATTCATATTTCTTGTCTCAAATTCATATTTTTTGTCTCAATTCATATTTGTGGCTCAACTCAAATTCATATTATCTGAAGTTCTGATTCCACTTTTGGAAGATGCGAGTAATTAAATATAAACGTGTTACGAAATAAAGACCCTTAGTGGAGACCGATTAATTTGAAAGTTTCCAGCTTTGTTTTTTGTATTTTTTTTCTTCCCTCCCTCCTTTTTCAAAATTCTACAATGATTGGTGTTTCTGCATAATACAAAGCTGCCAACCATTCCACTTTTGACGGAACCATTTCCTGTTTTCACTCATCTGTTTTTGTACTATTCCGCCATTGTCACTAAGATTCCGATTGACAACAATGATGATAAATGGTAAGAATAGAAAAGAGCAAAGGGGGTGGGTGGGGGGATAAAGAGGTGAAGGGGGTGGGTGGGGGGATAAAGAGGTGAAGGGGGTGGGTGGGGGGGATAAAGAGGTGAAGGGGGTGGGTGGGGGGATAAAGAGGTGAAGGGGGTGGGTGGGGGGGATAAAGAGGTGAAGGGGGTGGGTGGGGGGATAAAGAGGTGAAGGGGGTGGGTGGGGGATAAAGAGGTGAAGGGGGTGGGTGGGGGGATAAAGAGGTGAAGGGGTGGGTGGGGGGATAAAGAGGTGAAGGGGGTGGGTGGGGGGGGGATAAAGAGGTGAAGGGGGTGGGTGGGGGGATAAAGAGGTGAAGGGGGTGGGTGGGGGGGATAAAGAGGTGAAGGGGGTGGGTGGGGGGATAAAGAGGTGAAGGGGGTGGGTGGGGGGATAAAGAGGTGAAGGGGGTGGGTGGGGGGATAAAGAGGTGAAGGGGGTGGGTGGGGGGATAAAGAGGTGAAGGGGGTGGGTGGGGGGATAAAGAGGTGAAGGGGGTGGGTGGGGGGATAAAGAGGTGAAGGGGGTGGGTGGGGGGATAAAGAGGTGAAGGGGGTGGGTGGGGGGGGGATAAAGAGGTGAAGGGGGTGGGTGGGGGATAAAGAGGTGAAGGGGGTGGGTGGGGGGATAAAGAGGTGAAGGGGGTGGGTGGGGGGATAAAGAGGTGAAGGGGGTGGGTGGGGGGATAAAGAGGTGAAATTCCTATTTTTAGGCATTCTTGTTCCACTTTTGGAATGTGAAAGGTTGGCAGGTCTGATGACTATTTCCATTGGAGATAAAAAAATAAAGTGAGTCGATGGGAATCATTTAAAAGGGAACAAAACAAAACAAACGACGTTTTTGCCCTTAGGGCCGAAACGTTGATTGTTTTGTGTTGTTCCCTTATATATGAGTCACATCGACTCACTTTATTTTTTTATCTCCATTTTATTGGCTCATTTAGGCACCTGTAGCTTTGGTTTGACTATTTCCATTGTTTTCCACGTGACAGGGACACAGCAGGCCAGGAGAGGTTCAGGACCATCACCACAGCCTACTACAGAGGTGCCATGGTCAGTTGTTTTCTCGACAGGTTTTCATTATTATTTATATATATTGTGTCAGTGCATGACGTAATCAGTTGGAATTTGAACATTTTGGATTTGCATTAAAAAAAAAAAAATCTGAAAGAATATTCTCCCCAGAGCATTTTAATATTTATTTGAAGTAAATCGGGTGATTTTTCATGAAGTTATGGTCAGATGTATGGGAAAGGTATCTTTTCTCAAATTTCATACTTTTTCTAATTGACTAGCTGTGAAAAATATTTAGAAGTGAAATTAAGCTTTTATATTTCCCGAAGTTGTACATAAAGGGTTGATTTAAACATTTATGACAAGAACTCATTTTTTAAGTAAAAATTGACCTTCTAACTAAACTTGGCAATATCTCAGTTCAAACCTTTTCACCATCCGACTGATTATGTCATTCACTGTAATATATGTTAAAGAATTACTTTGGAGGAGAGTGAGAGGGGGGGGGGGGGGGGGGGTGTTTGTTTACTTGATTTTTTTTTTTAAAGATGTATCCGTGTGAAAATTGAATATTGACATTATGGGAACGCTGCTATTAAACTTTTAGATTTTCAAGGCTCAAGGTCCCTTCAGATCTGTATTATTATTATTATTATTATTATTATTATTATTATTATTATTATTATTATTATTATTATTATTATTATTATTATGATCATTGTTATTATTATTATTATTATTATTATTATATTATTATTATTATTATTATTATTATTATTATTATTATTATTATTATTATTATTATGATCATTATTATTATCATTATCATTATTATTATTATTATTATTATTACTACTATTATTATCATTACACAAGCTAGCACATGACATATTTTCTATGATTATTTCTTCCCTCCCCAGGGCATCATGCTGGTGTACGACATCACCAATGAGAAATCATTCGACAACATCCGGACATGGATACGGAACATTGAGGAGGTGGGGAATCTTTGTGGTCCCAGAGTAGGAAATGGGAGGAAACGATTTGATTGGAAATTGGGAGAAATTAACGACGGGCAGATCTCATGGTGGTCGTGGTGGTGTCTAGGCATGGGAGGGGGGTTGGGGGTCCCGATAGCTCAGTTGGTAGAGCACTCGCTTCACACACAAAGGGACCGAGATTGAACCCGGGGGCAGTCGAGATTTTTTCTCTGATCCCCCCTGTCCACCCAGCAGTGATTAGGTCGCTGGGTCTGTTAGATTTGGCGGAAAGTGCTTTGCGATAGACTAGCATCCTGTCCGAAGGGAAGCAAGCAATTGCTATTTATTGTCCATTTCACCCCCTAGAAACCGGGATAAACTCCAGCTTCATGAGCCCAATGGCTGTGAATGACGATTGCTAAGCAAGCGATTTGACAATCTACTGACAGTATGCTAAAAGCTACAACCGTGGAATTAAAAACTAGAGGTGGCGAAATGAGTCGATGAAATGGAGAGAAAGATGAAGGGAGTCAATTTGACTTGTATAGTAGAAGGTGGTGAAATGAGTCGATGAAATGGAGAGAAAGATGAAGGGAGTCAATTTGACTTGTATAGTAGAAGGTGATGAAATGAGTCTATAAAATGGAGAGAAAGATGAAGGGAGTCAATTTGACTTGTATAGTAGAAGGTGGTGAAATGAGTCTATAAAATGGAGAGAAAGATGAAGGGAGTCAATTTGACTTGTATAGTAGAAGGTGGTGAAATGAGTCGATGAAATGGAGAGAAAGATGAAGGGAGTCAATTTGACTTGTATAGTAGAAGGTGGTGAAATGAGTCTATAAAATGGAGAGAAAGATGAAGGGAGTCAATTTGACTTGTATAGTAGAAGGTGGTGAAATGAGTCGATGAAATGGAGAGAAAGATGAAGGGAGTCAATTTGACTTGTATAGTAGAAGGTGGTGAAATGAGTCGATGAAATGGAGAGAAAGATGAAGGGAGTCAATTTGACTTGTATAGTAGAAGGTGGTGAAATGAGTCGATGAAATGGAGAGAAAGATGAAGGGAGTCAATTTGACTTGTATAGTAGAAGGTGGTGAAATGAATCGATAAAATGGAGAGAAAGATGAAGGGAGTCAATTTGACTTGTATAGTACAAGGGAATGTCACAAAACAAATATTTCGTGTTTACTTGAAAAAAAGGCCGAAAGGTCGTTTGTTTTGTGTTGTTCCCTTATTTATGAGTCAAATTTACTCCCTTTATCTTTCTCTCCATTCATGGAATTGTTTGATCATGGCTCTAAACAAAGCATTTTCATTGGACAGCCGGACCTGCCCACTTATATGAAATATTTTGGCTCCAAATTCATAACGTCGCGATCACCACCTTTTTTGATGTCATGTACTTTCTATATTGTTTTGTGTTGATGTAATTTAAAGTGCCAAGAGCCTCATTGTTGTAGACACTGTGCGCCCTTTTAGAGTCAGAAAAGTGAGTGGAGCAGGCACTTATGTTGGTAACAACAAGAGATGAAGTGAGTAGAAAAGTGCCAGAAGACAATAGAGAATAAAAAAATTTTCGCGGCGGTGGTGGGGTTTGAACCTGCAACCTTATTGGTACGACAACTCCGCCTGGCCGGTGAGAGCGTGACTCTACCATATGAGCTATCCACGAATACGAAACTCAGGTCATTTCTAGAGCTCTCTCTCACCGACTTCTGGAGACTGCGGGTTCGCACACAACCATCGCGAAGATACCTGGCCAGCAGTTAAGCTTAATAGCCAATATTCTCAACACAAACATATAACATAGAAACGATTGAGACATTGAGTATGCTCCGGTATATGGGGTGAATTTTTAATTCAGAAAAGTGAGTGGAGCAGGCACTTATGTTGGTAAAACAAGATATGAAGTGAATAGAAAAGTGCCAGAAGACAATAGAGAATATTTTTGTATTCGTGGATAGCTCATATGGTAGAGTCACGCTCTCACCGGCCAGGCAGAGTTGTCGTACCAGTAAGGTCGCAGGTTCAAACCCCACCACCGCCGCAAAAAATTTTTTATTCTCTATTGTTGGCACTTTTCTACTCACTTCATCTCTATAAGAGTCCTATTTTCTTCTTCTTCTTCTTCTTCTTCTTCTTCTTCTTCTTCTTCTTCTTCTTCTTCTTCTTCTTCTTCTTCTTCTTCTTCTTCTTCTTCTTCTTCTTCTTCTTCTTCTTCTTCTTCTTCTTCTTCTTCTTCTTCTTCTTCTCATCATCATCATCATCATCATCATCATCATCATTATTATTACTATTATTATGATGATGATTTCAGCATGCGTCAAAAGACGTAGAGAAGATGATGTTGGGTAACAAATGTGATTTACAAGACAGACGACAAGTGTCCAAGGAGAGAGGGGAGCAGGTGAGACCAATGATTGCTGGTAACCATTAAACGTGCTCAACGCGCTTTACAAGGGGTCATTAGCCAACAGCAACACAGACACGTCATTTAGGCGATATTACAATTTTTCTCTCCGACAGAGACAACGTTCTTTGGTCAGGTACTCATTTTACACCTGAGTACAGTGAGAGAATGTGAGTAAAACCTATGCACTACTCAGAGTTGGACTCGACCCCTAGACCTTCCAGGCTGAAGTACTGGCATACTCTAGAAAAATTTGACCCCAGGAAACTTAGTCCTTC
>NC_088374.1:1708243-1763243 GCF_034508935.2 Berghia stephanieae | reverse complement strand
CGATGGCAGAAAAAGTTTGGACTTTGACGGGGAGTGTCAGATGGTTGGTACGGGGTTTTGTTGTTTGATGTGTGTGTGTTGGGTGTGCTGGTGTGTTGTGACCACTCACTATCTGTGTGTGTGTTGTGTGCTCCACAGTCATCGGTCCGGTCCTTGACAGACGTTCTACATAAGATGTACACCGATAATCGGTTTGCAGTGGGATCTTGGGATATCGTGTCTCTCTCCCTACCCGCGGGTGTTTTTATGTTTAAAGTAAGAAACAAAAACGAATAGAATAGATTTAAAAAAAAAAAAGAACAAAATACCAAACGTCGATCGTTTCAGGCTCAAAACCCTTCTTCAGCCAACAAAAAAAACAAAGACTTAAATACACGACTAAATTCCAGATTGACAACAGAGATATTTTGTAGGAATTTAGTAAATGCATTCATGTCTTTATCAGTTTTTTTTTTTGTTGTTGTTGTTGGCTGAAGCAGGGTTTTGAGCCCGAAACGTTCTGTGTTTGGTATTTTGTTCTTTTTTAAAGCCGTTCTATTCATTTTTGTTTTTTGTTACTTTTTTACAGTCCACGGCTTCTAGCAGCCGACTTTGGCCAGGATAAATAAAAGGTTTTTGACCAAATGTTACAGTGAGTGATGTCATCAGTCGGATGGTGAAAAGGTTTGAACTGAGATATTGCCAAGTTTGGTTAGAAAGTCAATTTTTATTCTAAATGAGTTCCTGTCGTGAATGATTAAATCAACCTTTTTTTGAACGTCGTCGGAAAATATCAAAGCTTAATTTCACTTCTAAATATTTTTACATCTCGTCAGGTTGAAAAATTATGAAATTTGAGAAAAGTTGCTGGATACCTTTCCCATACATCTGACCATAACGTCATGAAAAATCACCCGATTTACTTCAAATAAAGATTAAAATACTCCGGGGAGAATATTCTTTCAGAAAATGCCAATCCAAAATGTTCACCTTCCGACTGATTATGTCATCACTCACACATTATATAAATTAGAGGGGTGGGACAAATTGCTCACTTCTGATTTTCTTCTCAAATTCGGATTGGCAGAGCAAAAATGGTGTAGGAATAAATTAGTGATTTAAAATATTTTTTAAAAATTTACTCATTATTGGAACTGTTATTTGTTTGATTATGTGCATAGATTAAAAAAAAAAGATATCTATTTAACAATATTTTATTTAAAAAAGAGACTTAAACAGTATCCTGGATTCTTGAATCTTTTGTCACCAATTTCAGGCTTACTAACCAATCATTGTGTGTGTGGAAATCGTTTTGAGGATAATCTTGATTCTACAGTCGGGAACTTTCAAAGTTGATGAATGCCCTCTTCAATTGTTTGCTTTCTTTCTATTTAAAAGCACAATTTACCACTTTGATGTTAGATGAAGAACTGAACAAGTGTTTGTGTGTGTGTGTGTATGTGTGTGTGTGTGTGTGAATGAAAGGTGTCAGACAAAGCAAGAAATAAATCAGTCGACCTCATCTAGGGATCGAACATCAGACCTTCTGATTACCGGTCAGACGTGCTACCAATACTAATATCACTAGTAATTACCAGTCACATTACTAGTAATGGTAGCACATCTGACCAGTAATCAGAAGGTCTGTGGTTCGATCCCCAGTCTAGATCGATTGATTTTTTGTGAATGTTTTATGTTTTTTCTTGTATTTTTCTTTCTTGCTTTGTCTGGCACTTTTCATACACACTTGGTCAGTTCTTTATCTTACACTGGTGCCAGCTCCTTCCTTTCTTACTTTTATTTTATGTTAGAGGCACAACCAGGAATCTAAGAAGTTGGTTCTGGAGTGATTTGGTTTCCTACTCTCTGGAGTTTTGTATCAAGTATTTTAGGGTAACTTACTTATACTTATCCGAACCAGCGACCACCTGAACTCTCGCCTTTTGGTCTTGTGCCATGACGTAGAAGTTAGACGTCTTTTGTAGTTGTTCCAGGTGATTGTACAGTGTGTTACTGATGCTTGAATTTTAGGGTAAAAGAATGCATATATGTCATATGCAGAACTGTGTCCTTGAAATGTCAACAATTCGTGGTTTCCAGGGGGGGGAAATAGAAAAAGTAAATTTAAATAGATTTAGAAATGAACAACTTGCCATCACCATTATCGAAAAAATCTCCAAAGTCCTGAATATAATATTGGTTCTAAGGAACTAAACTTTCCTTTTCAACAAGATTTATTGAGTCAAAGAGACGAATACAGTTCTATAGCTGGAGCCAAACATTCGTTTTTCTACAAAGTTTTCGTAGTACTGGGCATGTCTGAATATGAGTGTGTATGATTTATGAATGTTTGTTGTTGTGTGTAAAAGACAGAATGTGTACAAAACCGTTTGGATAACATCGAATTTGTCTCCTGTTTCTATATTTATCGTCTGTTTCTATATTTATCGTCTGTTTCTACGTCTGTTTCTATATTTATCGTCTGTTTCTATATTTATCGTCTAAGAGTCTGACTACTCAGGTTGGTAGCTTGTTTTTTGTTTTTTTTAAATAGCATTAGTTGTTTTTTGGGGGTGAAGTGGCTGAGTGGTTAAGGCATTGCGCTGTGAAATGGAAGGTCCTGGGTTCGAGCCCAGCTTCAGGCATTTTCTTTTTTTTTCTTGAGCAAGATTTTTAACCCCCAATTTGCTCACCTGGACAACACGGGTGATTCCTATTCATCTCAGACGTCTTGTTTGATGAATTACCTATATTCCTTCGTGGAATGCCTAGGCGACGATGTCTTATGATGTCGTGGCAGAGTTTTTTTTTATTTTTAAAAATTTGTTGTTTTGGCTAATGTCCATGTCCCAAAGGTAGGTAAGAATGTCAATGACAGATATTTTATCATTTCAATTTCTGTCAAGAGTTGGAGCTAGTGCTGTCATTTTCTTCCTTTTTCACTTTTTCTCACCATCGGCGCTGGAGTTTGGAGTTCGTTTCTTGATTTGCATCGATCTATGCGTGAATGCAGGGAGAACTTTTAATGAGTATAAGTTTTTTTGTGAACGTAAAGCACAAAGGTTGTTGTGTGTAGAACAGTGCGTATGCACGTGTGTTTGTATGTGTGTGTGTGTGTGTGTGTGAAAGAAGGAGTTTGTGTGAACGACAAGTTTAATTTGTTATCAAACATCCTAGACTTCCTTTCTCTATGAATTCCCAGACATAACAAATAGATGAAACACTGGTGGATGCAATAAATAAACTATAAACTATAGACCATAAACTATAAACTATAGACCATAAACCATAAACTATAGACTATAAACTATAGACCATAAACTATACCTTACACTGTTTGGTTATATGTGACCCCTTGTCTCAGTACGGTGTTATATCACGAAAGATCAGATCCCCAAAAGTTGTGAATTTTCGTTTACAATTGAACTGATCAAAAAAAACTAATTTAGAGGGGTTTTTTTTTTTGTTTTTTGTTGGCAATGTAATAAGTTGTCTAAATTCTAGACCATAACGAATGGATCGAACCAAATTGACGTCACTCACTCCTTTAGTTATCGTTTTTAGCCAGCCTTTTTTTTTTTTTTAGTTTATGAGTAGTTCTCACTAATTTGTATTATTTAACAGTACAGACTGTAAACGTTTAAGGTTACACAAAGTTTTGTGTGTTGTTGGTTCGTTATATCTTGCTGGCCGGTGTTATGAGGTATTTGTTTTAATTTTAACTAAACGCACAGCATGGATAGACAGCAACCCCCCACGTTTGATAGTTGTGGCTTTGAGTTCAATTCCCTGTACTGACCAAGGTCATCTTGACATAAGACCGTGTAGAGGCAGGTGATGGGGTGTCACATATATCTTCCTATGACTCATCTTAAACTCTTTGTCATTGAAATGTGTTTATATTTCAACTGTGGGATTTTTGCTGGGGTTTGTTTTTGTTTTTTTTTGTTTTGTTTTGTTGGTTTTTTTTTTTAATTTGTTTTTTAAATTTATTTATCAACTAGATTAGTTAATGGTGATACGGATGTAAATGTTAATAATT
Organism: Berghia stephanieae; assembly: GCF_034508935.2. Taxonomy (NCBI): domain Eukaryota; kingdom Metazoa; phylum Mollusca; class Gastropoda; order Nudibranchia; family Aeolidiidae; genus Berghia; species Berghia stephanieae. Next base: position 1,759,222 of record NC_088374.1, on the reverse strand, counting down.
TTCTGGATTCAGATTGCGATGTTTTTGCATTGATGAAAATGAATGGGATGACATTTTTGATTCCCCTATAAAAGCTTTCTGGAGTCAGGAGTAGAATTATCTTTATCTTTCTATCTGGCCTTTGGCTTGTCGATTTTTCTTTTCTTTTCTTTACTTTTAGAGAAACGCAACTTGTTTGATTTTAGCAGTAAAGGCCAACTCTGAAAGTCAAAGCCGTGCTGATGTCACAGTGAAATAGGGTTGTCCTTGATTTGACCTTTCTGTATGGGGTTCCTGACCTCCCATAGTGGGCAGGGAGGTACTTGCTGTGTCTTCTATTCTCCTATATCTGGGTGGGGTTCCTGACCTCCCATAGTGGGCAGGGAGGTACTTACTGTGTCTTCTATCTCCTTATGTCTGGGTGGGGTTCCTGACCTCCCATAGTGGGCAGGGAGGTACTTGCTGTGTCTTCTATCTCCTTATGTCTGGGTGGGGTTCCCGACCTCCTACAGTGGGCAGGGAGGTACTTACTGTGTCTTCTATTCTCCTATATCTGGGTGGGGTTCCTGACCTCCCATAGTGGACATGTCTGTACATGCTATGTCTTCAGACTACCGCCCTATATATATTTTCCAACTTGCTTTCTGTCTTTGTCTTGGAATGAGATTACTTGGTTTTGTCCTGGTCCTGGCTGAGAGGAAAACAGTCAAATGTGTAGTTAGAGTTTTGGGAGACGATATATTTTACCTTGTATATCATCTCTCTGTTATGCACTATATTATTTTTCCTTTTACATATTATGTATAATTTTTAAACATTTGAGTGTGTTCCTCTTGGCGGGGACCTGTGTTTATGTCTGGGTGAGACATTTAGGTGATCTCAAACTAAGTACACTGATAGTGTGCTCTTGGAATCTACATTTGTTTCCTATTTGAGCCAATTCCCCTTTGTCTTGCTTATTCTTGGGTGCTTTAATTTTACTTCTAGAACTTTTTACTATCCCAATTACTTCCTTTTTACTGGTGCTGATATAACCTAAATGTGTTGCAAGCGCCGTAAAACCCTTAAAAACAAAACCAAACGGTTTGACTTTGTTAATAGGAAAGGAAAATATGTTGTTTTTTTATTGTAGACGTTTTCGTATTCAAATTTCTCATCAACGTTTTTAATTGGTTGCCTTTTGTCACCCTCTTTGTTGTTTTGTTTTTTTTTACCACGATTCGAAATGTCATTTTTTCTTTCTTTTTTTTTTTTTATAATTATAATTTTTAAAAACGATTGTAATTTGTAATCTGTTCATGTCGTCGTCCTTATCGATTTTGTGTAAAGATAAAAATTTGTATTTCAGAACTCATTTTATCTAGAATTGTCTATTTATGCAGGCGGTCAATCCTGTCATTTATACAATGTTATCATCTGTCGTCTGTTATCTCTTGTACACACACACAGACACACAGACACACAGATTTCAGTTGTATGTCTTTACTATTTTGTACTTTCTATTCTAGATTTTGAAATGTGTCCAACTTTATCTCGACGGTGACGAATGAAGACGGTATACAATGTGTGAAACCAAATTTTTTCTGTTTTCCTTTCTTTTTTCTTTTTTCTGATAATTTTATGCCAAAAATAGTAAAAAAAAGGAATGAATATTTTTTTGCCTCTGTTTTAAAGTTGTTTTATTTATTTATTTGTTTCCAAATCTTTATTTTGTTTTCTCTGAACAGCCTTGGCCAATTTCTCAGGCTTTAAAATAAGGAGGAGATTATATCGTCACGGAGAAAGATATAGCGGGGAAGGGGGAAGGGGGGGAGGAGGGTGGAGGTGCCCTATTTTAATGTTGGCTAATGCCAAAAGGTTGCCTATTTTTTCCTCTCTTTGTGTTTACCACGGTTCCAGATGGGTTTTTAAAAAAAAATTTTTATTGATACAGATTCTAAGGAACCAAACGGCCATTTTCAACACGATTTATTGGGTCACAGAGACCTTCTTCTTCTTCTTCCTTTGATTGGCCACAATCAATTGGTTGATTATTATGGCAAAAATGAAACTGCTTTCTAATCTCTCTGTATTCCTTGTTTATAATCGTTAGTCTAAAATCAATTTCCAGGGACATTCAGGGGTCGTCAACGTTTGTCAGTGATGGTTTGTGTAAGGTCTTAAGTATTTGCATAGCAACTTGCCACAAAAGCATCAATTGTAGTGGCTTCGGTCACTTTAGCGTCAAGCTGGTTCCAGTCTCTGACCGTACGCGGCAAGAAGGAAAACCCACGGTACATGTATTGTGGTCTGTGTGTTATGAGGCTGTATTGGTCGTTGTGACCTTTGGCCCTCTGTCTGTAGCTGGAGGCAAGGACAGGGATTTGTGACAAACCACCTCGGTCCTTCCTCTGCCGGAAGTCACTCAGTTCTAAAACAACTCCATAGTTTTCTTCTTTTAAAACAAAAAAAAATCCTAATAATCCTTATTTTATGTAAGAAGAATTCGGAATTCAAACATTTACAAAAAAAAAATGAATTATATTATTAAATTTTTAATTTTAATTTTTTTTTCTTCTGAGACGAAGATGGTATAAGCTAAGTTTGTATGAAAACGATAAGGAACATTGAATGGACTGTATGTATTCTAATAGGCTTCAACAGTCATGACGTCACTTCCCTTGTAATGACGCATGGTAACTTAGTAACTGGCTCTAAACTATCGGAACAATGATGGCGGACGCCCTTATGAAATATTTCTCTGACGAGCATAAAAGCGTATCCAGAGGAGAAAAACAAATGTGATCATGTTTTGACTTTTATACATTCTGATCACATGACATGTGAAAAGTTCTAGACAGCATGAAGAAGAAAGAGTACCGATTTTCTTTGTTTGGAACCACCCTGCTCGCCGTTGCCGGGCGGACGTGACGTCAGACTACGTAGTGAATCCCAATTCTATTGACTAATTTGATTTGTTGCTGTGTAATACCCAATGCTGTCAAAGTGTGTGTGTGTGTGTATGTTTGTGTTCGTGTGTGTGTACTGTCTGGATGGGGTTCCTGACCTCCCATAACGGGCAGGGAGGTACATACTGTGTTATCTATCTGTAGTTTACACTTTGATTGAGTTTGACTATTTAAAAAAAAAATCCTTAAAATAAGACAGGGGATGAGAAATGTATCCATCACCTTATCGTCCACTGGTCTCTTCTCTTTTGGCCTGTATAGATTTTTACTTGTAAATGTAATTTATTATTGCCACTATAATAATACAGTACCCAGCTAACGAGGCACCCCTGTATGTTTTCGAACTCACCCAAACCCACCAATATGGGGTTCCTGACCTCCCATAGTGGGCAGGGAGGTACTTACTGTGTCTTCTATACCCCTGGGTGGGGTTCCTGACCTCCCATAGTGGGCAGGGAGGTACTTACTGTGTCTTCTATACCCCTGGGTGGGGTTCCTGACCTCCCATAGTGGGCAGGGAGGTACTTACTGTGTCTTCTATACCCCTGGGTGGGGTTCCTGACCTCCCATAGTGGGCAGGGAGGTACTTACTGTGTCTTCTATCCCCCTGGGTGGGGTTCCTGACCTCCCATAGTGGGCAGGGAGGTACTTACTCTGTCTTCTATCCCCCCCTGGGTCGGGTTCCTGACCTCCCATAGTGGGCAGGGAGGTACTTACTGTGTCTTCTATCCCCTGGATGGGGTTCCTGACCTCCCATAACGGGCAGGGAGGTACATACTGTGTTTTCTATCCCACTCTATCTGTTTTCCAACATGCTTTTTGTCTTTGTCTTGGAATGAGATTACGTGGTTTCGTCCTGACCCTGGCCAGAGTCCTTGACTGGGAGGGAAACAGTCAAATGTATAGCAATAGTTTTGGGAGATGATATTTTTTCATTGTAAATCATCTCTCTGTTTTGTATCATCATTATATTTGTTATTTTAAATGAATAATGTGTAAGCATTTGAGTGTATTCCTCTTTGTTGGATTTTGTGCTTCTGCCGGGATGAGACTTAAAGGTGATCTCAAACTAATAACATTGACGGTGTGCTCTTGGAATCTACATCTGATCCCTATTTGAACCAATTCCCCTTTGTCTTACCTTTTTTTCTTGGGTACTTTAATTAGAACTTTAATTCTATAACTTTTTACTATCCCATCTTGATTGATTTTTTTTACTCGCACTGAAATGACCTAAATGTACTGTTATGACCTAAACGTGTTGCAAGCGCCGTAAAACCCTTCAAAACAAACAAAAATTCGTAATTTTTAGGAAATAAAAATTGTCATCGCTATCGTTGACGTAAAACATCCAATTGGAATTCACTCACTCCACCCTAACACCGACTATATCCGTAGTTTACACCCAGGGTTACTTTTACCCCATTCCTATTTGTTACATTTTTATGAGACAAATTATAGGCGTAGTATCAAAGATAATGTTTTTAGTTTTTACATGTTAATGATAGTTGAATAAAACTTTCTATGTAAATGCTCAATTTTACTACCTTTTTTTCCAATTTTGAAAAGTAGCAAAAATATCTAGGATTGAGTGAGTTAAGAAAACTCCAGAACCCTAAAATGTTTGATTTCTGGCATCAACTGTCGTTTTCAACAAGTTTCAATGCCTTAGACTGTCATCTGCAGTTTTTGCGGCGCAAATATCAGGGCGATCCGCAAATTTTGGCAAATTTCCCAAAATTGGCAAATCGTGGCAAATTTTGGGAAAAAAAAAAGAAGCGAAAACAAAATAACGAAAAAAAAAGGTGCGGAACTTGAGAAATGTTGCAGCTTTGCCTGGGCCCAAACCAAGGGAAGCTACTTTCTACGGATAATGAACCTTTAAAATCTTTGTAACAACGCTATTCATAATGTAGCCTCCTTAAATGTAATAAATTGTCTTTTATATTTATTTTTTTTTCTGTATCGCGTGTTAATTTTTACTGAAACGCTTAGTTTCAAGCGGAACTAAACGCAAATGTTTTGGCAAATTTTGGTCTTTTTGGCAAATTTTTTTTTTGGGGGGGGGGGGGGGGGGGGGGGGGGGGGGGGCAAATTTTGGCAAATTTTAGGTCCCAATTTGGCAAAAAATGCAGATGACAGCTCGGGGACGCTCATGAAGCTCTGAAATAGGAGGAGCCAAAATCTCGTAATTCTGCGAAATGTTCGTAACAGTTGACAGGTTTCCTTGTGGGAGTGATTTAGTTAAACCACATCTCTCTGTACGTTCTTTCTGGATTGTAAATCTCTCTCTCTCTCTCTCTCTCTCTCTCTCTCTCTTTCTCTTTCTCTATTGTTTTTTTTCTTTGTATGTGTTTGGCGAGGTGATATAATATACTGTACTATCCTCTATGTCTCTGGGTTTGTGTTTGTGGGATTTTTACATGGAGGTTTACGAAAACATGCAGGAGTGTATTTCATCACATCATTATTATTATTATTATTATTATTATTATTATTATTATTATCATTATATATTATTATTATTGTTATTATCTCCATCAACATCATCATCGTCATTACTGTAATATTCTTGTTATACTTATTCACTCCCTATGTCTATTGATTAATTGCTTTCAGCTAAAAGAAATAAAATTGTAATATTTATCAGACTGTTGGAATTTGGGTTATTATTCCTTTCAAACAAACATTGACCTTCTAGGTGGGGTCTTTTGACCTCCCACGATGGACAGGAGGTCACTGGCTGTGTCTCTTATCTCTCTATATCTGTTTTTTTTTTTAAAAGTTGCTTTCTGTCCTTCTGTGCTGGGTGGGGTTCCTGACCTCCCATAGTGGGCAGGGAGGTACTTACTGTGTCTTCTTCTATCCCCCTCTATCTGAGTGGGGTTCCTGACCTCCCATAGTGGGCAGGGAGGTACTTTCTGTGTCTTCTGTCCCCCTCTATCTGAGTGGGGTTCCTGACCTCCCATAGTGGGCAGGGAGGTACTTACTATGTCTTCTATCCCCCTCTATCTGAGTGGGGTTCCTGACCTCCCATAGTGGGCAGGGAGGTACTTACTGTGTCTTCTATCCCCCTCTATCTGAGTGGGGTTCCTGACCTCCCATAGTGGGCAGGGAGGTACTTACTATGTCTTCTATCCCCCTCTATCTGAGTGGGGTTCCTGACCTCCCATAGTGGGCAGGGAGGTACTTACAGTGTCTTCTATCCCCCTCTATCTGAGTGGGGTTCCTGATCCCCCACAGTGGGCAGGGAGGTACTTACTGTGTCTACTATCTTCCTATATCTGTTTTTCAACATGCTTTCTGTCTTTGTCTAGGAATGGGATTACTTGGTTTTGTCCTGGCACTGGCCGGAGTTCTGGCTGGGAGGGAAACAGTCAAGTGCATAGTTATTATTTTAGGAGATTATAATTTTTTTTCTTTGTAAATTATCTGTTATATTTTGTTACATTTGTTATTTTGAATGTATAACGTAAGCATTTGAGTGCATTCCTCTTTGTGCTGGTGTCTAGGTGAGACATTTAGGTGATCTAAAAACTAAGTACATTGATGGCGTACTCTTGGAATCTACATCCGTTCCCTATTTGAACCATTTCCTCCTTGTCTTACTTTTTCCTTAAGACCTTTTAATTGTACATCTAGAATGCTTTTACTATCCAATTTTCTTCCTTTTTATTGTGCTGATATGACCTATGTTTTTAAAATGTTTTTAAAGGTTTTACGGCGCTTGCAACACGTTAAGGTCATATCAGCGCCAGTAAAAACAAGGAAAATGGAATCGTAAAATATTCTAGAATTACAATTAAAGCACCCAAGAAAAGGTAAGACAAAGGAGAATTGGTTCAAATAGGGAACAGATGTAGATTCCAAGAGCACACTATTAAAGAACTTAGTTTGAGATCACCTAAAAGTCTCATCCAGACACGAGCACATGTCCCCACTAAGAGGGACACACTCAAGTGTTTTACAAACCATATATAATATAAAGAAAACATAATACAGTGCATAACAGAGAGATGATTTAAAAGGATTAACATATATCTCCAAAAACTAACTATACATTTGACTGTCTCCCTCTCAGTCAAGGTACCCGGCCAGGACCAGGACAAAACCAAGTAATCCCATTCCAAGAGAAAGACAGAACGCATGTTGGAAAACAGATATAAGGGGATAGAAGACGCAGTATGTACCTCCCTGCCCACTATGGGAGGTCAGGAACCCCACTCAGTCACTAAGAGGAATACACTCAAATGTTTACAAATCAAATATAATATGTAAACAAAACATAATAAAGTGCCTATCAGAGAGATGATTTAAAAGGAAAAATATATATCCCAAAACTAACTATACATTTGACTGTTTCCCTCCCGGCTAGGGTATCCAGCCAGGGTCAGGACAATACCAAGTAATCTCATTCAAAGACAAAGACAGAAAGCAAGTTTGAAAACTGATATAGGGGGATAGAAGACATAGTAAGCGCCTCCCTGTACACTATGGGAGGTCAGGAACCACATACAGATATAGGGGGATAGAAGACATAGTAAGGGCCTCCCTGTACACTATGGGAGGTCAGGAACCCCATACAGATATAGGGGGATAGAAGACATAGTAAGGGCCTCCCTGTACACTATGGGAGCTCAGGAACCCCACACAGATATAGGGGGATAGAAGACACAGTAAGGGCCTCCCTGTACACTATGGGAAGTCAGGAACCCCAGACAGATATAGGGGGATAGAAGACACAGTAAGGGCCTCCTTGCCTACTATGGGAAGTCAGGAACCCCAGACAGATATAGGGGGATAGAAGACACAGTAAGGGCCCCCCTGCCTACTATGGGAGGTCAGGAACCCCAGACAGATATAGGGGGATAGAAAACACAGTAACTGCCTCCCTGTACACTATGGGAGGTCAGGAACCCCACACAGATATAGGGGGATAGAAGACACAGTAAGGGCCTCCCTGCGTACTATGGGAGGTCAGGAACCCCAGACAGATATAGGGGGATAGAAGACATAGTAACGGCCTCCCTGAACACTATGGGAAGTCAGGAACCCCAGACAGATATAGGGGGATAGAAGACACAGTAAGGGCCTCCCTGTACACTATGGGAGGTCAGGAACCCCATACAGATATAGGGGGATAGAAGACACAGTAAGGGCCTCCCTGCCAACTATGGGAAGTCAGGAACCCCATACAGATATAGGGGGATAGAAGACACAGTAAGGGCCTCCCTGTACACTATGGGAAGTCAGGAACCCCAGACAGATATAGGGGGGTAGAAGACATAGTAAGGACCTCCCTGCCTACTATGGGAAGTCAGGAACCCCATACAGATATAGGGGGATAGAAGAGACAGTAAGGGCCTCCCTGCCTACTATGGGAGGACAGGAACCCCATACAGATATAGGGGGATAGAAGACATAGTAAGGGCCTCCCTGTACAGTATGGGAGGTCAGGAACCCCAGACAGATATAGGGGGATAGAAAACACAGTAAGGGCCTCCCTGTACACTATTGGAGGTCAGGAACCCCAGACAGATATAGGGGGATAGAAGACACAGTAAGGGCCTCCCTGTACACTATGGGAAGTCAGGAACCCCATACAGATATAGGGGGATAGAAGACATAGTAAGGGCCTCCCTGCCTACTATGGGAGGTCAGGAACCCCAGAGAGATATAGGGGGATAGAAGACATAGTAAGGGCCTCCCTGTACACTATTGGAGGTCAGGAACCCCAGACAGATATAGGGGGATAGAAGACACAGTAAGGGCCTCCCTGTACACTATGGGAAGTCAGGAACCCCATACAGATATAGGGGGATAGAAGACACAGTAAGGGCCTCCCTGTACACTATGGGAGGTCAGGAACCCCAGACAGATATAGGGGGATAGAAGACACAGTAAGGGCCTCCCTGTACACTATGGGAAGTCAGGAACCCCAGACAGATATAGGGGGATAGAAGACACCGTAAGGGCCTCCCTGCCTACTATGGGAGGTCAGGAACCCCAGACAGATATAGGAGGACAGAAGACACAGTAATTGCCTCCCTGTACACAATGGGAAGTCAGGAACCCCAGACAGATATAGGGGGATATTAGACACAGTAAGGGCCTCCCTGTACACTATGGGAAGTCAAGAACCCCAGACAGATATAGGGGGATAGAAGACACAGTAAGGGCCTCCCTGCCTACTATTGGAGGTCAGGAACCCCAGACAGATATAGGGGGATAGAAGACACAGTAAGGGCCTCCCTGCCTACTATGGGAGGTCAGTAACCCCATACAGATATAGGGGGATAGAAGACACAGTAATTGCCTCCCTGTACACTATAGGAGGTCAGGAACCCCACACAGATATAGGGGGATAGAAGACACAGTAAGGGCCTCCCTGCCTACTATGGGAGGTCAGGAACCCCAGACAGATATAGGGGGATAGAAGACATAGTAAGGGCCTCCCTGTACACTATGGGAGGTCAGGAACCCCATACAGATATAGGGGGATAGAAGACATAGTAAGGGCCTCCCTGTACACTATGGGAGGTCAGGAACCCCATACAGATATAGGGGGATAGAAGACATAGTAAGGGCCTCCCTGTACACTATGGGAGGTCAGGAACCCCATACAGATATAGGGGGATAGAAGACATAGTAAGGGCCTCCCTGTACACTATGGGAAGTCAGGAACCCCAGACAGGTATAGGGGGATAGAAGACACAGTAAGGGCCTCCCTGCCTACTATGGGAGGTCAGGAACCCCAGACAGATATAGGGGGATAGAAGACATAGTAAGGGCCTCCCTGTACACTATGGGAAGTCAGGAACCCCAGACAGATATAGGGGGATAGAAGACACAGTAAGGGCCTCCCTGCCTATTATGGGAGGTCAGGAACCCCATACAGATATAGGGGGATAGAAGACACAGTGAGGGCCTCCCTGTTCACTATGGGAGGTCAGGAAACCCACATAATGAGCGCAATTCGAAGCTGTCACCAGATGGAAATACGATGTGTCAAAAATTGACAATTCAAGTTGACAGACATGGATTTTGAGTCCAGGTGGAGAAAGGTGTGAAGGGAAGTTTTTTGTACAACGGGGTGAATGTTTATCACACATTATAGCTGAGCTGCCAACTCGAAATGTAAAAAACAAAATCGTAGTTTTCAAGGTAAAAAGAAAAAGGAAAAAAAAAAAGAGAAAAGAAAGGAAAATCCACTTTAAACATCATCATCATCATCATTGCCTTTTTCACCCTGGGTCAGGGTATAGGCCACAGACAAACAATTTTCATCCTTCCCTATCCTGAGCTATCTTTGTAATCTCATTCTAGGTCTTACCACTTCTCTGTGTATCAGCTTCTTTAGTTCGTCTCCATGTTCCTCGTGGCCTCCCCCTTGATCTTCTGCCCTGAGAGTTCCAGTCCAATACTTTCTTTGTTATAGTGGAGTCGTTCTTTCTAAGCGTGTGTCCAATCCACCTCCATCGTCTTCTTCCTATTTCCTCTCCCACTGGTTTCTGCTGTGTTCTTTGTTATAGTGGAGTCGTTCTTTCGAAGCGTGTGTCCAATCGACCTCCATCGTCTTCTTCCTGTTTCCTCTCCCACTGGTTTCTGCTGTGTTCTTTGTTATAGTGGAGTCGTTCTTTCTAAGCGTGTGTCCAATCCACCTTCATCGTCTTCTTCCTATTTCCTCTCCCACTGGTTTCTGCTATGTTCTTTGTTATAGTTGAGTCATTCTTTCTAAGCGTGTGTCCAATCCACCTCCATCGTCTTCTTCCTGTTTCCTCTCCCACTGGTTTCTGCTATGTTCTTTGTTATAGTTGAGTCATTCTTTCTAAGCGTGTGTCCAATCCACCTCCATCGTCTTCTTCCTGTTTCCTCTCCCACTGGTTTCTGCTGTGTTCTTTGTTATAGTGGAGTCGTTCTTTCTAAGCGTGTGTCCAATCCACCTCCATCGTCTTCTTCCTGTTTCCTCTCCCACTGGTTTCTGCTGTGTTCTTTGTTATAGTGGAGTCGTTCTTTCTAAGCGTGTGTCCAATCCACCTCCATCGTCTTCTTCCTATTTCCTCTCCCACTGGTTTCTGCTGTGTTCTTTGTTATAGTTGAGTCGTTCTTTCTAAGCGTGTGTCCAATCCACCTTCATTGTCTTCTTCCTGTTTCCTCTCCCACTGGTTTCTGCTGTGTTCTTTGTTATAGTGGAGTCGTTCTTTCTAAGCGTGTGTCCAATCCACCTCCATCGTCTTCTTCCTGACTTCCTGTTTCCTCTCCCACTCCCACTGGTTTCTGCATGATGGAAAATGGTCCTAAGACCTGAATATAATATTGGTTCTAATATTGTGCGGCTATGTGGTCTAGTGGTATGACACTCGCTTTCGGATCGGAAGGTCCTGGGTTCGAGCCTCGTGCTCGGCGCATAGTTGGAGCTTTGGAAAAGGCTATTTACTCACTTTCTCTCACTGTACTCGGGTGTAAAATGAGTACCTGACCGTTAACAGCATTGTCTTTGTCCGAAAAATTGTAATATCGCCTAACAGGCGTTATGTTTCGTCCTACATGTTAAATGTTGCTGTTGACCAGGGACCCCTTGTAAAGCGCTTTGAGCACGTTTAGTGGAAATTGCGCTATATAAAAGCTCAATTTTTTTTCTAAGGTCCTAAACTGTCCTAGGCAACAAGATTTATTGAGTCAAAGAGGCAAATACACTTTTGTAGCTGGAGCCAAACATTCGTTTGTCTACGAGATTGTCCTGGTACTTGGCAGGACTGATTCTTATCCTGAACCAAATGCCATTTCAGTTCCTTGCCAAACATTGGAAAAAACAAACAAACCATATTTAAAAGTTTGGCCAGAAAACTCGTACTTCAAATCTGGATCAATTTATATGATCCTCATCTTGGCAAAAACTCTCAAACCTGGGACTGAAGGAAGACTTCACGAAGTCCCAGGTGTGAGAGGTTTTTTTATTGTTTTTTTTTTTTCTTTTTGCCAAGATGATGATAATTTAAATCGATCGATATTTGAAGGACGAGTTTTCTGGCCAAATTTTCAAATAATATGGGGTTTTCCAAATTACAGCGTAATTCTGTGTGAAATGTGTGGTTATGTAGACTTATGGTATGGCACTAGCCATCGGAACGGAAAGGACGAAGGGTTCGAATACCTACTGTACTGTGTGGCCTGTCGACAGCAAGTCATCTCACTACAGATCACCTTGTTTTTAAGGGTTTCACGGCGCGTGCAACACATTTAGGTTATATCCACGTCAGTAAAAAGGAAGAAAATGGGAAAGAAAAAAAATCCTAGATTTTGTGCGGCTATGTGGTCTAGTAGTATAACACTCGATTTCGGATCGGAAGGTCCTGGGTTCGAGCCTCGCGCTCGCGCATAGTTGAGTCCTTGGAAAAGGCTCTTTACTCACTTTCTCTCACCGTACTCGGGTGTAAAATGAGTACCTGGCCGTTATCAGCGCTGCCTTTGTCCGAAAAATTGTAATATCGCCTAACAGGCGTTATGTTCCGTCCTACATGTTAAATGTTGCTGTTGACCAGGGACCCCTTGTAAAGCGCTTTGGGCACATTTAGTGGATATTGCGCTATATAAAGCTCAATTTTCTTTTAATTCTTTAAGAATTACAATTAAAGCACCCAAGAAAAAGTAAGACAAAGGGGAACTAGGAACAAATAGGGATCAGATGTAGATTCCAAGAGCACACCATCAATGTACTTAGTTTGAGATCACCTATAAGTCTCATCCGGACACAAGCACAAAATCCAACAAAGAGGAACACACTCAAATGCTTACATTATACATTTAAAATAACAAATATAATAATATATAACAGAGAGATGATTTACAAGGAAAAAAAAATATCATCTCCCAAAACTCTAACTATACATTCGACCATTACCCTCCCAGCCAAGGACTTCGGACAGGGCCAGGACAGAACCAAGTATTTTCATTCCAAGACCAAGACAAGTTGGATTACAGCTATATAGGGAATGAGATTAGCGGAAGAGTAGCGTCCCTTGATTGGACGTCACCCATAGTCTGTGACGTCACCGACCGAAAAATTATTAGAGAGAGAACGTCATGTTGGTTGTGCGCATGCGTCTCTCGTCCTCGCTTCCGGTGAAAGCGGCTTGAGACACTTCAAAACCAAATTGACGTTCTCTCTGTAAGGTGACGTCCAATCAAGGGACGCTACTCTTCCGCTAATCTCATTCCCTATAGAGGGATAGAAGACACAGTAAGTTCCTCCCTGCCCACTAAAGGGAGGTCAGGAAACCCATCCAGATGTCACAAAAGAAAGCGACAAACACCAAGCAAAAGTAATAGTGAGCAAAAGTAATAGTGAGTTGGTGTTGGAAGAGCTCAAGGAAACAAATAATTCTATTGGCTGAGCTGTTGATTCCAACTCACAATTAACTTTTCATCCACGATCTTCCTCTTATTTTAGACCAATTTTGTTTTTGTTAGCATCGTTTTTGTTTTGTTTTTAATGGTATTACGGCGCTTGCAACACATTAAGGTCATATCAGCGCCAGTAACATGGAAGAAAATGGGATAGTAAAAAGTTCTAGAATTACAATTAATGCACCCAAGAAAAAGTAAGACATAGGGGAACAGGGAACAAAAAGGGATCAGATGTAGATTCAAAGAGCATTCCACCAATAGTTTGAGATCACCTATAAGTCTCATCCAGACACTCAAATGCTTATACATTCAAAATAAAAAAAATAATAATAACACATAACAGAGAGATGATTTACAAGGAAAATATATCATCTCCCAAAACAATAACTATGCATTTGACTGTTTCCCTCCCAGCTAGGATTCCTGCCAGTGCCAGGACAAAACCAAGTAATCTCATTCCGAGACACAGACAGAAAGCATGTTGGAAAACAGATAAAAGTAAAAGGGGATAGAAGACACAGTATGTACCTCCCTGCCTTTGTTAGCATCAGACTTTTAGTTAACGATGGCGACGCTAAAACCCTTTCCTTGTCTTCAGAGAAACATGACTCGTTCAGATGATTTGGTTTGCAACTCAATCAATTCTCCCACTTCCTTCCCCCCCCCCCCCCCCCCCCCCCCCACACACACACACACTTTGGACTCGTTCAGATGATTTGATTTTGGCAGACTCCATTGTTTATTTTACAACAAATTCCATTCTTATATATTATATAATATGACATACAATATTTGTTTTGTTTGTTTTTGAGGATTTTACGCGCTTGCAACACATTAAGGTCACATCAGCGCCAGTAAAAAGGAAGAAAATGGGATAGTAAAAAGTTCTAGAATTAAAATTAAAGCACCCAAGAAAGGGTAAGACTTGGAATTGGTTCAAATAGGAAACGGGTGTAGATTCCAAGAGCACACTATCAAAGTACTTAGTTTGAGATCACCTAAAAGTCTCATCCAGGCACAAGCACATGTCCCCACTAAGAGGGACACACTCAAATGTTTTACAAACCATATATAATATAAAGAAAACATAATACAGTGCATAACAGAGAGATGATTTACAAGGAAAAAAATAAAATCTCCCAAAAACTCTAAATAAACATTGGACTGTTTCCCTCCCAGCCAGGGCCTGGACAGAACCAAGTAATCTCGTACCAAGACAAAGAAAGCATGTTGGAAAACATAGGGGGAGATAGAAGAAACAGTAAGTACCACCTTGCCCACTACGTGAGGTCAGGAACCCCACCCAGACATACAATATTTCAAAATGGCGTCACTTACTTGCGTAGAGAGTGAATTATTATTATTAGGTATATCTATTTTTATCATCATCATCATTATTATTATTATTAACATTTTTATCATCATCATCATCATCATCATCATCATCAATATTATTATCATTATCCATGTCTTCCTCTCATCATACTTGCAGAATTTGTTTTTTTTCTTCTTCATAAAATGATATCAAGTTCTTCAAAGGTCGATCGATTTAAATAACCCTAATCTTGGCAAAAAAATTCTTAAACCTGGGACTTCTTTAATAAAATAATAAATAAATAAATAAAATTGAGCTTATATAGCGCAATATCCACTAAATGTGCTCAAAGCGCTTTACAAGGGGTCCCTGGTCAACAGCAACATGTAACACGTAGGATGGGACATAACGCCTGATAAGCAATTTTACAATTTTTTGTACCAAGACAACGCTGTTAGCGGCCAGGTACTCATTTTACACCTGAGTACGGTGAGAGAAAGTGAGTAAAGAGCCTTTTCCAAGGACTCAACTGTGCGCCGAGAGCGAGGCTTGAACCCAGGACCTTCCGATGGGAAAGCGAGTGTCATACCACTAGACCACAAACCCCAGGATTGAGAGTTTTCATCCAAGATGAGAATCATTGAAATAGATTGATATTAGAAGGACAAGTTTTCTGGCCAAATTTTTAAATACCATTTTGTTCTCTCCAGAGTATGACAGTTACCAACACTTAACTATGAATTAAATGGTTCAGGGTTCAAATCCTTGTGTCAATAACAATTCATCAAACCGAACACGACATGCTTTTGTTGTGATCGGAACATTCAGAGGTAAATAATGGCTTGATGTGGACACAAACAAACAAGCAAGCAAACAAACCGACTGACATCCAAAACACAAAACACAAACATTACGGTTACAGCTACCTCGGGCTGTGTGGCCAGGTGCTATGACACTCGCTTTTGGAATGGAAGGACCAAGGGTCGAGTCCCAATTTGAACGGCGCAGAGTTGAATCGTTCTTATAAAATGCTCTTTACTCACATTCTCTCACCATACTCAGGTGTAAGATGAGTACATGGCCGTTAACAGCGTTGTCTCTGTCCGAAAAGAAATTGTAATATTATTATCGTATTGTAAAGCGCTTTAAGCACGTTTAGTGGAAATTGTGCTATGGAAATGCCCCATTTTTTCCGCGGAGGGTGGGGGGGGGGGGGGGGGGGGGGGGGGGGTTAATCCAACCCACTAGTGCCAAATCGTTTTGTACCTTAGCACAGCGTTTCATCAAGATTGTCGTTTTTGCAGAAAGCAATCCAATTCACAAAATAAAACACAACCAAATTAAGAGATCTGTTAAGTTTTCAAGGTTTTCACGGCGCTTGCAACACATTTAGGTTATATCTGCGCAAGTAACAAGTGAAGAAAATGGGATCGTAAAAACGTTATATAGATGTATAATGAAAGGACTTGAGGAAAATGTAAGACAAAGGGGAATTGGTTCAAATAGGAAACAGATGTAGATTCCAAGAGCACAGTATCAGTGTAATTAGTTTGAGATTCCCTAAAAGTCTCATCAAGACACCAGCAATAAGAGGAATACACTCAAATGCTTACCTTATACATTCAAAATGACAAATATAATAATACATAACAGAGAGATGATTTACAAGGAAAAAAATAGCATCTCCCAAAACAATAACTATGTATCTGACTGTTTCCCTTCCAGCCAAGGACTCCGGCCAGGGCCTGAACAAAACCAAGTAATCTCATTCCAAGACAAAGACAGAAAGCAAATTGGAAAACAGCTATAAGGGGATAGAAGACACAGTAAGTACCTCCTTGCCTACTATGGGAGGTCAAGGACCTTACATAGTGTTCCTTGTTTTAATGCGTAAATGTTGCTGCTGCTGCTCAAAGCTAGAAGAAATAAATAACAATGTTAAATTGAATGTAAGCTTCAATTTAATTACAAAAACAGATAAAATGGACGTTTCGGGTTTCCCTTTTATCAACAAACCAGGATGAATGAAACACTACAGACGATTGAGATCACGTGATAGACGTTTATTCATCTTAACAACACCACGACCACATTATTCATCTCTAGTGTTTCATTCATACTGTTTTGTTGATAAAGAGGAAACCAGAAACGTCCAATTTATCTGTTTTCGTATATTATTAAATTGAAAACTTACATCCAATTTCACATTGTTATCTACTTGTTATACTTTGCCAGTGAAAACCAATCACCACCCCAGGCCATACAAAGTTTAATTCCGTACACACAAACACAAAGCCAATCACCACCCCAGGCCATACAAAAATCAATTCCATACACACAAACACAAAACCAATCACCACCCCAGGCCATACAAAGATTAATTCCGTACACACAAACACAAAACCAATCACCACCCCAGGCCATACAAAGATTAATTCCGTACACACAAACACAAAACCAATCACCACCCCAGGCCATACAAAGATTAATTCCGTACACACAAACATAAAACCAATCACCACCCCAGGCCATACAAAGATCAATTCCATACACACAAACACAAATAGTCCAAATTTTTAACATTTTTCCTTCATGTTTTTATATAGAATGCCCAATCGGGCCAGTCCCGATGTTATCGAGGCAGTTTTCCGCTACGCATTTCATAAACATGGAGCTGGATTCATCTGAGAGAAGTCTGTCATCTGCATTTTTTGCCAAATTGGGACCTAAAATTTGCCAAAATATGCCAAAACCCCCCCCCCCCCCCCCCCCCCCCCCCCCCCCCAAAATTTGCAAAGAAATTTGCCAAAAAGACAAAAATTTGCCAAAAAATTTGCCGAGGAGAACTAAGCGTTTCAGTAAAGATTAACACGCGATACAGAAAAAAATATATATAAAAGACAATTTATTACATTTAAGGAGGCTACATTTATAGCGTTGTTACAAAGATTTTAAAGGATCATTATTCGTAGAGAGTAGCTTCCCTTGGTTTGGGCCCAGGCAAAGCTGCAACATTTCTCAAGTTTCGCACCTTTTTTTTTCGTTATTTTGTTTTTGCTTCTTTTTTTTCCCCAAAATTTGCCACGATTTGCCAAAGTAGGCAGATCGCCCTGATATCGGCGGCCGCAAAAAATGCAGATCACAGAGAAGTGCATAAATAAATAAATATTCAAATAAATAGATATACAAATAAATATAGAATAGCCTTATATCATTGAACGGAGTGTAAAACGACTGTTACATACATAGGCCAATCTTGTTATACTTGATACCGATGTAGCCATTAGATTGGTAACGCTTTTCACATGATAGAAATAAAAGTGTTTTCATGAGACATTAAACTATGTCACTATTCATTTTATACGACTGCTAGTCAATCTCTCTCTCTCTCTATCTATCTACCCCCTCCCTCTCTCTCTCTTTCTATCTACCATCTATCTCTCTCTCTCTCTCTGTCTCTCTCTCTCTCTCTATCTACCCTCTATCTGTCTCTATCTACCCTCTCTTTCTATCTACCCCCTCCCTCTCTCTCTTTCTCTATCTACCCTCTCTCTCTCTCTCTTTCTCTATCTACCCTCTCTCTCTCTCTCTCTCTCTCTCTCTCTCTCTCTCTCTCTCTCTCTCTCTCTCTCTCTCTTGTCCTATCTACTTCAACCCTCTCTATTCTCTTCTGCCAATAATCTAAAGTTTCATAGCTTAATCAGATAATAAGATTGATTGAAAGATAACCATGCACGTTATCCCGTACATCCGACTAACACACTTCATCCTGACATCATTCTTGAAAGTATCTGGTCCAGTGGTATGACACTTCAAATCGGAAGGCCCTGAGTTCAAGTCCCGCTATGAGTGGAGCATACTTAATTCCTTGGAAAAGGTTCTTTATTCACTGTACTCAGGTGTGAAATGAGTACCCAGCCACTAACAACGTTTCTTTCGGGGGAAAAATAATAAATTTAATAGTAATATCACCAAACAGATGCATGCCGTCATTGCCAAGGAGGCCCTGAGACAATGGACCACATCCACTGCCCAGTGACAAGCCTATCAGGAGGCTACGAGACAGCCTATAAGGCAGGAAAAGAATTTGAAGAATGGATTAAAAGATTCAAAATAGAGGTGTAGCCATTCGATACTACTACTACCACCAAACAGGCGTCATGTCTTGTCGTCCATGTTAAGTGTTGTTTGTTTTTGTTTTGTTTTTAATGGTTTTACGGCGCTTGCAACACATTAAGGTCATATCAGCGCCAGTAAAAAGGAAGAAAATGGGATAGTAAAAAGTTCTAGAATTACAATTAAAGCACAAAAGAAAAGGTAAGACAAAGGGGAATTGGTTCAAATAGGCAACAGATGTAGATTCCAAGAGCACACCGCCAAAGTACTTAGTTAGAGATCACCTAAAAATCTCATCCAGACACAAGCACAGGTCCACACTAAGAGGAATACACTCAAATGTTTACCAATCCTATAATATAATATGTAAACTAAACATAATACAATGCATAACAGAGAGATGATTTACAAGGAAAAAAATATCATCTCCCAAAACTATAACTATACATTCGACTATATCTCTCCCAGCTAAGGAACTCCGGCAAGGATCAGGACAAAACCAAGTAATCTCATTCCAAGACAATGACAGGAAACAATTGAAAAGCAGGTACAGAGGGAGAGAAGACACAGTAAGTACCTCCCTGCCCACTATGGGAGGTCAGGAACCCACCCAGGGGGAGAGAAGACACAGTAAGTACCTCCCTGCCCACTATGGGAGGTCGGAAACCCACCCAGGGGGAGAGAAGACACAGTAAGTACCTCCCTGCCCACTATGGGAGGTCGGAACCCCACCCAGTGTTTAGTGTTGCCCCTGGCTGGGGACTCCTTGGAATGTTTAGTGGATGTTGCTTTATAGAAACGCTCAAAGTTTGTTTTGTTTCATATTCATTGCGTATCTAAAAAAATGGGGATTCTCTCCCGGGCCAAATCGTGTTTTCTCTCCTATCAACGTCTGACTGATTTTTTAGCTATAAAATTTTAAAAAAAAACTATTTAAAAAAAAACCCAAAAAACCTGGAGCTTTTATATAGGGCAATATCACTAAATGTGCTCAAGGCGCTTTGCAAAGGGTCCCTGACATGACGCCTGTTAGGTGATTTAACAGGCCGGGGGGGGGGGGGGGGTATTTCCGACAGAGGCAAAGCTGTTAACGGCCAGGTACTCGTTTTACACCTGAGTATGGTGAGAGATCGTGGCAAGCAAAGAGCCTTTTACAAGGTCTGGCCTATGTGCCAAACGAGGCTCGAACCCAGGACCTTCCGATTCGAAAGTGAGTGTCATACCACAAGACCACACAGCAACACAATTATGAATGATCTTTATGTCTTCAATTCAAAAATCGTCACTAAAAAACATTTGGTAGTGAATAGAATACAGAACCAATGCCCGTATAGCTGTACAGGTATATTACATTACATAGCAATCTTCTATATATATATATAAATATATATATATATATATATATATATATATATATATATATATATATATATATATATATATATATATATATATATATATATATATATAATATATATATATATAATGAGGGTACTTGTAGGTACCAGAGTGATTGATAATGTTGGTTAGAGCACATAAAAATAAATAAATTCACTCAAGTATTTTTAAGCCGAAACGAACGTTTCCATGTCCTTCACTTCATCAGTCGACATTTATCCCAGGATATATATATATATATAGCAGGGGTCCCTATAGCTCAGTTGGTAGAGCACTCGCTTCACAGGCAAAGGGACCAAGATCGATCCCGGGTGGAGTTGAGATAAAAAAATTTTCTGACCTCCCCCCCCCCCCCTGTTTGGTCTGGTGGATAGTACTTTGCGATAGTCTAGTGTGTCCTATCCAAAGGATAGCAAGCAATTGCTATTGTCCGTTTCACGCTATAGAGACTGGGATAAACCCTGGCTCCATTGGCCCAAGGGTATGAAGGAATACTTTTATATATATATACATACATACATACACACACATATATATATACATACATACACACACATATATATATATATACATACACACACACACACACACATATATATATATATAATATATATATATATATATATATATATATATATATATATATCAGTGCTGCCAATCCCTAGTCAATGTAGATATGTACAAGAGTCAGTGCTGATGGTGACAAAAAGTGAAAAAGTAGGAAAATGTTGAACAATTGCCTTTAAGCCCCATTTTTACTGCACTAAACCCCACTTTTAGAGCAATTGAGATGATAGACTATCATTGATATTCTAGCTAACTTCTGGAGAGTGGGAAACTGCACCTGTGTGTTCCACCACACATCAACTCTCTCATTGCTAGCACATTGTTTCCAGAAAATGTAATTTTTAAAAGGGGGAAATTTCCTCTGGACTCCAAAATCGCGGATTTCCGCGGATCTGAGGAAAACCATCAGCACTGAAGAGCATCCTGTCAGAGTCGTTAGGACCATGGAACCTGAGATTATCCCGGTTTCTATAGCGTGAAATGGACAATAGCAATCGCTTGCTATCCTTTGGATAGGACGCTAGTCAATGGCAAAGTACTATCCACCAAATCTCAAACAGAACCAGCTACCAATCACTGCTGTGTAGACAGGGGGGGGGGGGGGGTCAGAAAACAAAAACTCTACAACACCCAAGGTCGACCTCGGTCCCTTTGTGTGTGAAGCGAGTGCTCTACCAACTGAGCTATCAGGATGGCCCCACAAGTATACAACGGAGAGCCAAAATGAGTAAGATTCCATAAAAATGTTTACAATCCTTCAAAATCTCGAACTAGCCCTAAATCTGATAATGGGTAAATTAGAACATACTAATAATATTATAATTGACAGTTCAATAAGCCAATTAATAAACCAACTCAAATTCTAGAATTAAAATTAAAGCATCCAAGAAATAGTAAGAAAAGGGGAACTGATTCCAAGAGCATACCATCAATGTACTAAGTTTGAGATCACCTGACCATCCCATCTGGACACCAGCACAGGATTCAACCAGGAGGAATACGCTCAAATGTTTACATTACATATTCAAAATAACAAATATAACAAAACTACATAAAAGAGAGGTGATTTACAAGGAAAAAAATATCATCTCCCAAAACTCTTAACTATACATTGGATGTCTTCCTTCTAGCTGGGGCTAGGACAAAACCAAGTAGTCTCATTCCAAGACAAAGACAGAAAGGATGTTGGAAAACAAATATAGGGGGATAGAAGACACAGTAAGTGCCTCCCTGCCCACTATGGGAGGTCAGGAACCCCACCCAGGGGGGATAGAAGACACAGTAAGTGCCTCCCTGCCCACTATGGGAGGTCAGGAACCCCACCCAGGGGGGATAGAAGACACAGTAAGTACCTCCCTGCCCACTATGGGAGGTCAGGAACCCCACCCAGGGGGGATAGAAGACACAGTAAGTGCCTCCCTGCCCACTATGGGAGGTCAGGAACCCCACCCAGGGGGGATAGAAGACACAGTAAGTACCTCCCTGCCCACTATGGGAGGTCAGGAACCCAACCCACGGGGAAAAGAAGACACAGTAAGTGCCTCCCTGCCCACTATGGGAGGTCAGGAACCCAACCCAGTCTTTGTAGACTATATAAATAGTATCCACTTCCAGAATCTATAAGTAAAAAATCTGTTATGAACATATAATACGGTATTGAACACCCAATAGGAATGTCCAGGACCAGAAACAGATAAAAGTGTTTAAGTACACTAGAGGGTGGATGATTGTAACCATGCGTAAACAACAGAAATATAATCGTACCTACAACACTCAGAAAAATGCGTACAATGAACGAAAACACGTAAGAATACAGTCCATACCTAAGAATATGTCTATACGTAAGAATACGTCTATACGTAAAATGAGACTTGACTTGATAAATTTGAAATAAATTACGATTACATCATTTTCTGCTTTAAATTCACAGAATCCTCTTATTGGTTTTCTCATCATCCAAAATCTTTGCTATGAAAAGGACAAACAAAAAAAAACCAACATAAAAAGTTTGGAAATCAGGAATGTTTTGAACTCTAAACATTGAGAAAACAAACAAACAAACAAACAAACAAACAAACAAACAAAGAAAAAAAACCCATAAGATTATGGAGTATACAGTCATAATGCGATATTATATACAGTAAACTGACTTGTTATCTATTGATGCTGTGCATTTAGTTAAAATACTCACAACATCTGCCAGCCACATTTAACATACCAACACACAAAAGTGTGTGCAACCTTTAACGTTTAAAGTCTCGATAGATATGATTTAGTGAGAACTAATCACCAAAACAATATTTATAAAAAAAAGAGCTGAGTGACGTACAATGCCATTTCTTCTATATTCGATACAACAGTGTAAAATGGAAGATTAATATTTTATCAGGAGCATCTTTACAGCGAATAAATTGAATAACTCTCACATCTCAAAGACAAATATTTCCTTTTACTGACACGACAATGCACAGACGTTCTCAAACTGTCAGAATGTCGTAAGGATGCAGCACAGGAATAAAACTGTCCAATATGGAAGTTTATGGAACAAAGTCAAGCAACAATCAACTGTACAGGAAATTCTCATTTCTGTTACGTCAAAACTAAACCTGGGATGACTGAACTTTGCTAAAATGAATTTTGAAAAAGCCTGAATTTTTGTCGTGTTGTAAGTACTTCGTACAAAGCTTCTATTCCTCAGATGGTATCACCTTTAACCTGCTCCTTACCAGCCATTTTCAGGATTTCCCCCAAAACTTCACCCAAAACTAACACAAAAATATATTTTTTATCACTCGAACACAATGACAGTAAGTCCTTGCGATAAATAATTTCTGCAGCAAAACATGCTCTACAACACACTGTTCATTTTTCTTTAAATTGTATGATGTACAAAAGAAATTTGAATAATTGTTGGTTGTATCGTAACGAATGTGACGATTTTCCTATAGTTGGTATGGAGAGGGTTAAATGTTGGTTGTATCGTAACGAATGTGATGATTTTCCTATAGTTGGTATGGAGAGGGTTAAATGTTGGTTGTATCGTAACGAATGTGATGATTTTCCTATAGTTGGTATGTAGAGGGTTAAATGTTGGTTGTATCGTAACGAATGTGACGATTATCCTATAGTTGGTATGGAGAGGGTTAAATAACAGAAAAGGATGGATAATATCCGTCATGTTTCCCTCTATCCATAGCCTTTAAACAAACAATATTTTCAACTTTACAACAACAAAAAAAAAAAAAAAAAAAAAAAATCACAAATATTGACCGGAAGATTTTAAAAAGTCTGTCCTCCAGCTTTAGCTATAAAACCCACGACACAAATTTCAAGGAATTTAGGATAAAAATCAAAATGTTCAAACCATTATTAATAAAGTTACTTTGCCTATCCAGTGTATAAAAAATATAGGACAAGCTCATTTAGGAAAATAAACTTTCTAGTCATCAAATCTTTGAAATAAAAATTATAAAATTATTAGTTTTGATATTGAAGTCTTTGATTTTTATAATACAAACATCCAATTCAAACATTGAATTAACATTTATTATTATTACTGGTTTGCTCACACATTCAACGTATTGACAACAGGTTGTACATCATTCATAATCTGTTATTCTATTTCAAATAATATGACATTTTCTGTTACGTTTTTCACTTTCCAACCATCGTCTATATATACATGACTGGAATGACACAATTTGTTGAATAAAACTGACATTTCATTTGTTGAATAAAAATGACATTTCATTTGTTGAATAAAAATGACATTTCATTTGTTGAATAAAACTGACATTTCATTTGTTGAATAAAAATGACATTTCATTTGTTGAATAAAAATGACATTTCATTTGTTGAATAAAACTGACACACCGTTTGTTGAATAAAACTGACATACCATTTACTGACTAAAACTGACAAACCGTTTACCCAATAAAACTGACAAACCGTTTACCCAATAAATCTGACAAACCGTTTGTTGAATAAAACTGACATACCATTTACTGACTAAAACTGACAAACCGTTTGTTGAATAAAACTGACATACCATTTGTTGAATAAAACTGACATACCGTTTACCCAATAAAACTGACAAACCGTTTGTTGAATAAAACTGACATACCATTTGCTGACTAAAACTGACAAACCGTTTACCCAATAAAACTGACAAACCGTTTGTTGAATAAAACTGACATACCGTTTACCCAATAAAACTGACAAACCGTTTGTTGAATAAAACTGACATACCATTTACTGACTAAAACTGACAAACCGTTTGTTGAATAAAACTGACATACCGTTTGTTGAATAAAACTGACATACCGTTTACCCAATAAAGCTGACAAACCGTTTGTTGAATAAAACTTACATACCGTTTGTTGAATAAAACTGACATAGCGTTTGTTGAATAAAACTGACATACCGTTTACCCAATAAAACTGACATACCGTTTGTTGAATAAAACTGACACACCGTTTACCCAATAAAACTGACATACCGCTTGTTGAATAAAACTGACATACCATTTACTGACTAAAACTGACAAACCGTTTGTTGAATAAAACTGACACACCGTTTACCCAATAAAACTGACATACCGTTTGTTGAATAAAACTGACATAGCGATTGTTGACTATAATATAATATAATTTGTTTACTCTAATCATCTCCCTTGCTATCTAAATCCACTTGAATCCATTGATTATTTCTTCTTCTTTGACTTTTGTTGGACGTCCTTCTCCTTACGCTGCATCTTCAGTCTCTTCTTCTCCTCTTTCATTTTTTGTTTCTCTCGTAAACTTGTCACCAGCTTGTAGGTGAAAAATGCTGAAACAAGAAAAAAAAATATTAAAAAAAAAATATATATATATACATACATATAATATATATATATGATTAAGGGGTGTTAGCTGGAACCACGTAGAGTGCTCGACAAATTCTTGGAAGGAATTAGTAATTATTTGTTCTCATCTGACTTTCGTACACAAATTCTCCTACAACATTGTTTCATCCAGAGTTCCTGGAATCATCAGGGAGGTTGATTGGAGGTGTCTGGGAGGAATGTTCTTGTTATATATATATATATACAGACGTAATAAAATTCGAAAATTAAACGAACTCACCTGTGATGTTTAATTGAAACTCTGACGAGTCCAATTCCGAATGGGGAACAAATGAAGAATCACGCCGTGACTGTCAGGCTTTAACGCGTCAGAACAGACATACGGAACAAATGGAACGGGATGGGACACATACATACAAGTATAATTTATAACACTATTATATTATAGTCTAATGAGTTTAAATGATGTTTACCAATGGGTGGGCATTTGTTCCCCATTCGGAATTGGACTCGTCAGAGTTTCAATTAAACATCACAGGTGAGTTCGTTTAATTTTCGAACTCTACCTCGTACCCCAATTCCGAATTGGGTTACAAATGAAGCTTTAAAGCGTTTGTCTGTTTTGACGTAAATTACGAAATCCACGTAGCACCACTCATTTGTTGTTCATCCAGTACTGCCCTATTGAAATCCTTTTTCGTTCTCTCCACTAGCTTATGATAAAATTTTTCAAACGTGGTCTCTGACCTCCATCTTCCCGCTTTCAGTATTATACAAAGTGGAACTCCTTTTGTGGCCGCTTTGCTAGTAGATGCTGCCCGGGTGGAATGGGGCTTAAAAATACTGATATCAATGCCCGCTAACTCCATTGTCTTTTTGTCCTTCTCCTCGTGATATCTATTTCTTTAAGAATTTAAGTAGTGTTGATGCCAACGGCGGAAAAGATTTTTACTGATTTTATTACAAAATACCAGCCCTTTCCTGATGTATGTAGTATATTGTTTTCTGGTATTTCGTCGCCATGAATTGATAATGGTTTCACTAATTTCTTCTGAAGTGTTTGCACTTTCGAGAATTTCCCGGACAAGCGGCAGGCTATCTCATTCTGCTGTTGTGTAATATGGGGTGAACCTTCTGTTTTGTTACTGGATGATGAAGAAGGTTGGCTTTCTTTGGTAATAGGGGTGGAACATCTGTTAATAAGTTTATGAGTTTTGGAAACCATGGTTGTGATTTCCAAACCGGAACAATCATGACACAATCCACTTTTTCGGTTTCTATTCTTTGTAGGATTCTGATAATTAGATTAAAAGGAGGGAAAATATATGCATATAAATGAGACCAAGAAAATGAAAAAGCATTTATTCTCCATGCGTCTGCATCTTTTTTCTCTGAGACATACTGTTCTACTTTATGATTTATTCTACTAGCAAATACGTCAACTTGGAAGAGCCCATATTCTGTGTTAATGTCGTCAAAGACAGATTTCTCTAGAGACCACTCTGTTTCAAGCCCTTTTTCTCTACTAGCTTTGTCCGCTTCAGTATTCTCTTTTCCTGGTATGTGTACCGCTGTGATGTCATATTTCTCTCTATACACCATAACCATAGTTCTCTGGTTATATTATTGCCTTCTTCTTTCATGCTGCCTTTTTTGTTAATACATGATACAGCTGTCGTATTGTCGCAAAATAAAGTAATCTTAGAGTGGCCTTTATAATCAGAAAAAAATGCTTTCAAAGTGAGAAGAGCCGCTTTCAATTCAAGACAATTTATATGCCATCTTCTTTCTTCTTCTGACCATAAACCTTCAGTTCTAACTCCTGCAAATTCTCCACCCAATCCAGTATTACTGGCATCTGATGTTAATATTAATCCTTCGGGTTGGTGATGGCCCCTGATTAACTGCCTCATTTCCCATTGTTTTTGTTTTAGATTCTAATTTCCTTTTAAATGTTCTACTGTCTTTTTTACATTCTCCATTTTTACCCCTCTTTTTCTCTCCCGCGGGAGAAGAAATTGGGTTTTTTGTATGAGTTAACACTCCCTCGAGAGATGTTATGGGAACTGTTTTAGTTTTCTCCCCCGCGGGGGTAGAAAGTTCCTTATTCAACTCTTCCACTTTATCTGGTTCCATTGTTTATTCGAAGTAATTTAAAACATTTTCTCAAAAGTTTAAATCATTAAGCACCACTTTCACAGTGTTAATAATATACTTTTGTATGAATTAACACTCCCTCGAGAGATGTTATGGGAACTGTTTTCGTTTTCTCCCCCGCGAGGGTAGAAAGTTCCTTATTCAACTCTTCAACTTTATCTACTCAAAAGTTTAAATCATTAAGCACCACTTTCACAGTGTTAGTAATATACTTTTGTATGAATTAACACTCCCTCGGGAGATCTTATGGGAACTGTTTTAGTTTTCTCCCCCGCGAGGGTAGAAAGTTCCTTATTCAACTCTTCAACTTTATCTACTCAAAAGTTTAAATCATTAAGCACCACTTTCACAGTGTTAGTAATATACTTTTGTATGAATTAACACTCCCTCGGGAGATGTTATGGGAACTGTTTTAGTTTTCTCCCCCGCGAGGGTAGAAAGTTCCTTATTCAACTCTTCAACTTTATCTACTCAAAAGTTTAAATCATTAAGCACCACTTTCACAGTGTTAGTAATATACTTTTGTATGAATTAACACTCCCTCGGGAGA
Organism: Berghia stephanieae; assembly: GCF_034508935.2. Taxonomy (NCBI): domain Eukaryota; kingdom Metazoa; phylum Mollusca; class Gastropoda; order Nudibranchia; family Aeolidiidae; genus Berghia; species Berghia stephanieae. The sequence goes on along the minus strand of NC_088374.1, from coordinate 1,730,942 downwards.
TGTTATGGGAACTGTTTTAGTTTTCTCCCCCGCTGGGGTAGAAAGTTCCCTATTCAACTCTTCAACTTTATCTGGCTCCATTGCTTCTTGACAGTCGAACGTGAACTGACAGTCACGGCGTGATTCTTCATTTGTAACCCAATTCGGAATTGGGGTACGAGGTAGAGTACTTATTATCCAGTGTCATCCTCATTGACAGTGACATTGGCTGGCCACACTGGTTTCAGAATGTTTGTACAAAATAAATGAAAAAATAAATAAATAAATGAATAAATAAATAAATAAATAAATGAATAAATAAATAAATAAATAAATAAATAAATAATCAGAGATGAAATGAATTCATTAAAAAAATAAAAATAGATAATCTCGATGAGAAACAGGGAAGAATTGTGCGACTATATGGCCTTGTGGTATGACACTCTCTTTCAGATCATAAGGCCCTGGGTTATAGCATTACTCGGTGTACAGATGTGGCCTTGGGAAAGGCTCTTCGCTCCCAATCAAAGCAACAAAAAATAAATAAAAACATTAATTTTAATTTAAACTTTTTAAAAAAACACAGAGAGAGAGAGAGAGATAGAGAGAGAGAGAGAGAGAGAGAGAGAGAGAGAGAGAGAGAGAGAGAGAGAGAGAGAGAGAGAGAGAGAGAGGACAGAAAGAGAGAGAGAGAGGGAGGGAGAGAGAGAGGAGAGGAGAGAGAGAGAAGAGAGAGAGAGAGAGAGAGAGAGAGAGAGAGAGAGAGAGAGAGGGAGAGAGAGAGAAAGATACAAAGAGAGATTGAATCTTGCTCAGAAACAGAACACAAATAACTAATGATCCAGCCAACCAAAACAAAGGAAAATCTCATTCCAAATCAAAAAGCAAACATCAGACTCCAGACTCCCTCCCACCTAAATTAGATTTATCTAGAGAAAAAGAAAAAGAAGAAAAAAAAAACGTGGGAGTGGATTCGAACCAGTGTGGCAAAATTAGAAAAAGTTGAAAAGTAGTCTACTTGACAGTGAAGTCCCCATCAAGACATCTATCAAAGTTAAGGTTGTAGAATGTTCTAGAAAATGGTCAACCAATTTGGAGCAGAGTTTTTACTTCATTTGTTTTATTTTTACATTATTTTTTTTAAATCTCTTAATTCAGGTTTGTCTTTGTTTTTATTTTTCATGAAATCGTTTCTAATTGACGACTAAATCTCGTGGATGACAGCCAGACCACAACACAGACTCGGATTAGACCAAAACCAACAAATACAATCAAGTACGGTTTCCTCTAATGCAATCGAATGTCCCAAATTTTGTCATTATTATCCTGTGTTATTATTCCATTCGTGCTTCAAAATAATTTTTACCTTGAGCATGGTTTCCTCAAACTAATTTCATCCAGCCAATGTAATAAAAAAAAATTATTAAAAAAAAAAAATTAAACGTCTGTTTGTTTGCTTGTTTTTATTTGAAGGGCTTGACGGCACTTGCAACACATTTAGGTTATATCAGCGCCAGTAAAAAGGAAGAAAATGGGAAAGTAAAAAGTTCTAGAATTACAATTAAAGCACCCAAGAAAATGTAAGACATAGAGGAACAGGGAACAAATAGGAATCAGATGTAGATTCCAAGAGCACACTATCAAAGTACTTAGTTTGAGACCACCTATAAGTCTCATCCGACACAAGCACAAAATCCAACAAAGAGGAATACACTCAAATGCTTACATCGTACTTCAAAATAACAAATATAATAATACATAACAGAGATATGATATAAAAGGAAAAAAATATCATCTCCCAAAACAATAACTATGCATTTGACTGTTTCCCTCCCAGCCAAGGACTCCAGCCAGGGCCGGGACAAAATCAAGTAATCTCATTCCAAGACAAAGACAGAAAGCATGTTGGAAAACATATATAAGGGGATAGAAGAAACAGTCTGTACCCCCCTGCTCACTATGGCAGTGAGACGTCTGTGTTTATTCTTATTCGTATCACTTTGCCATCGTTTCCAATCTCATTGTCATACATCATGATTTGCTATCGGTTCCAATCTCATTGTCATACATCATGATTTGCCATCAGTTCCAATCTCATTGTCATACATCATGATTTGCTATCGGTTCCAATCTCATTGTCATACATCATGATTTGCCATCGGTTCCAATCTCATTGTCATACATCATGATTCGCCATCGGTTCCAATCTCATTGTCATACATCATGATTTGCCATCGGTTCCAATCTCATTGTCATACATCATGATTTGCTATCGGTTCCAATCTCATTGTCATACATCATGATTCGCCATCGGTTCCAATCTCATTGTCATACATCATGATTTGCTATCGGTTCCAATCTCATTGTCATACATCATGATTCGCCATCGGTTCCAATCTCATTGTCATACATCATGATTTGCTATCGGTTCCAATCTCATTGTCATACATCATGATTTGCTATCGGTTCCAATCTCATTGTCATACATCATGATTTGCTATCGGTTCCAATCTCATTGTCATACATCATGATTTGCTATCGGTTCCAATCTCATTGTCATACATCATGATTTGCTATCGGTTCCAATCTCATTGTCATACATCATGATTTGCTATCGGTTCCAATCTCATTGTTATACATCATGATTTGCCATCGGTTCCAATCTCATTGTCATACATCATGATTTGCTATCGGTTCCAATCTCATTGTCATACATCATGATTTGCCATCGGTTCCAATCTCATTGTCATACATCATGATTTGCCATCGGTTCCAATCTCATTGTCATACATCATGATTTGGTATCGGTTCCAATCTCATTGTCATACATCATGATTTGCTATCGGTTCCAATCTCATTGTCATACATCATGATTTGCTATCGGTTCCAATCTCATTGTCATACATCATGATTTGCTATCGGTTCCAATCTCATTGTCATACATCATGAAACGCCATCGGTTCCAATCTCATTGTCATACATCATGAAACGCAATCGGTTCCAATCTCATTGTCATACATCATGATTTGCTATCGGTTCCAATCTCATTGTCATAATCATGATTTGCTATCGGTTCCAATCTCATTGTCATACATCATGAAACGCCATCGGTTCCAATCTCATTGTCATACATCATGATTTGCTATCAGTTGCCTTTGACGGAAAATAAATGTGACATACCGACCCCCACCTACCCACCCCAACCACAACGACCCCCACCCACCCCAACCACAACGACCCCCACCCACCCCAACCACAACGACCCCCACCCACCCCTACCACAACGACCCCCACCCATCCCAACCACAACGACCCCCACCCACCCACCCCAACCACAACGACCCCCACCCACCCAAACCACAACGACCCCCACCCACCCCAACCACAACACTTTGCACAACGTAAGTTACATTCCTCTACATATCAATAACGTAAATAAGTATTACGGTTTCCTCTATGCATCACCAAGAGTAAATTTGTCTAAAGATTAACTCACTAGAAACTAGAGATTTTTGCTACTTTTTAAAATTGGAAAAAATGAGCATGAACATAGATTAGACCTGTAAATGGTTGGTGAAAAAATTGTCGGAACTTGTTGAACACGTGAAAATAGACACAAAGGACAAAAATATGGATTAATTAATAAAAACAACAGATATGACACGTCAATTGACTAGTCAAATCATGTCACTTTCTCCTACTTATTTATAATGAGGTCCTTATTTTATGGTACCAAAAAAAAAAAATCCCAATTATTTGAGGACCCAGGTCTGAGTTAGTTGTAAAATGAAAGGAAGAGAACAATTCCTATCCTTTTGAAGGATGTGTATCTAAATAGTGCTTGACACGGGAAGCTGCGTATCTTTGCTCCTGTTTGTGTTGAATGTTTACGCTGATTCTTTCGTTTATTTGGATTAATTCTTATAGAAGAAGAAGAAAGAAGAAGAGAAGAAGAAGAAGAAGAAGAAGAAGAAGAAGAAGAAGAAGAAGAAGAAGAAGAAGAAGAAGAAGAAGAAGAAGAAGAAGAAGAAGAAGAAGAAGAAGAAGAAGAAGAAGAAGAAGAAGAAGAAGAAGAAGAAGAAGAAGAAGAAGAAGAAGAAGAAGAAGAAGAAGAAGAAGAAGAAGAAGAAGAAGAAGAGAAGAAGAGAAGAGAAGAAGAAGAAGAAGAAGAAGAAGAAGAAGAAGAAGAAGAAGAAGAAGAGAAGAAGAAGAAGAAGAAGAAGAAGAAGAAGAAGAAGAAGAAGAAGAAGAAGGCGACAACGACGAAGAAGAAGAAGAAGAAGAGGAGGTGGTGCGGTTGTGTGAGAGCTTTCGAAGAAAAATAATTATTTCGCATTATTTTTTTTTTCCGTTTCACATCCAGACAGAACCAATAAATCATAGGGAAAAAGAAGGGAGACACGGAGAAATGCATGTGTGTCGGTAGCAAAATAGAGAGAAACCTTCCGGTCCAATAAGATCCGACACACTTCTGTGCGTGTGTTATTTACTGACTAGGTGTGTGTTCGACGACTCGCGCGAACTTCGCGACCCTCTCTCGCTGGTTGTGGCACAGTAGCCAGGCAGTGAATACATCCACGTCTAGAGGACCGTGTAGGTGACACGATAATATAGCTAACTGATAGACGGCCTAGTTTTGTTTTGTCTTTGTGTGACAAATAAAATGTTTTGTTGTTCTTTTTTTAAGTCGGCATTTGAAACAGAATAAAATCAGATTTTTTCCAGGAATGAAATAAAAGTCTTTTATTTTCTTTTTTATTGGTTCTGTACTTTGACGTTGCGAATTTTATTTTTATTATTAATCTTTTAAAAAAATTTTTTAGCACTTATAGAGCAAAATCGTACTGTCGGAAATCCGACAATAGTCAGAAGATTTACAGACCTGATAGATAGTTTTATTCAACCATCATTAACATGTTTAAACGGAAAACATTAACTTTGATACTACGCCCATAATTGGTCTCAGAAAATGTTATAAATAGGCATGGGGTAAAAGTAACCCCGGGTGTAAACAACGGATATAGCCGGTGTTAGGGTTGAGTGAGTTAGGACTAATCCTGCAGAAGACTTGGAATAACTTAAAGAAATTTGAAATCGTAGGTTATCGGTGAGTCGAGAGACAGACAACAGCTAGAATTCATTTGTGAAAGGATCAAACCCTGGACTGTCATCAATTACCCAGAAATAGTGGTTAGAATGAGGACAACTTATAAAGTAGAAACAATATAACATGAATAAAGTCAACAGGGTGGTGGGTGGTGAAATGAATAATGATGGTTGACTTATGGACTGATTCGCTGATTAACGATGGTTGACTTATGGACTGATTCGCTGATTAACGATGGTTGACTTATGGACTGATTCGCTGATTAACGATGGTTGACTTATGGACTGATTCGCTGATTAACGATGGTTGACTTATGGACTGATTCGCTGATTAACGATGGTTGACTTATGGACTGATTCGCTGATTAACGATGGTTGACTTATGGACTGATTCGCTGATTAACGATGGTTGACTTATGGACTGATTCGCTGATTAACGATGGTTGAATTATGGACTGATTCACTGATTAACGATGGTTGACTTATGGACTGATTCGCTGATTAACGATGGTTGACTTATGGACTGATTCGCTGATTAACGATGGTTGACTTATGGACGGATTCACTGATTAACGATGGCTGACTTATGGACGGATTCGCTGATTAACGAATTGAAAAAAAGAAAGCGGAAATGCCAGTCGGACATTTTCAGTTCAAAATATTAAAAACTTGCATTTCATTGATGTCATTTGTCTTGAAAAAAAAAACAGCAAACAAAACAAAACAAAAAAAAAAACAAAAAAAAAACAGGTGTTAAGATTGAGCCTAAAATTGAGTTTTTATATTGCGCAATATCCACTAAATGTGCTCAAAGTGCTTTACAAGGGATCCCTGGCCAACAACAACACGTAACAAGTAGGACAGGACATGATGCATGTAAGGCGATAATACAATATTTTTTTTCCGGACAGAGACAAAGCTGTTAAAGGTCAGGTACTCATTTTACACCTGAGTATGGTGAGAGAATGTGAGTAAAGAGCCTTTTCCAAGGACTCATCTATGTGCCGAGCGAGGTTCGAACCCAGGGCCTTACGATCCAAAAGCGAGTATCATACGACCAGACCACATAGGCGCACAGGCGTTTACTTTCTCCCTGCGATATATCACGTGACATTTACTAATTTGAGTCATTAATTTCCATTGGCATTTTCTTCAGATTTGGCTCTTTCCAAGGAGGCCTTCCGAAAGCTCCTCATTCCAGCATCTCTTCAATGAGTATTTTCACAGTGGATCTTTTTGTTAGAATTATCGTAAAAACTCGACTTTATTATTACTATTATTCTCTTTGTATTATAAGTTATGATTATTATTAATTGTACTATTATTATTACTCTATAAGCGAAATAACTATCCCACCACTAGTATAGCTATGCATTAAAAAATGTTTTTAAATCAAATAAATAGTTCTAGAGAACTAAGACCCGTGCGACACTACAAATAAATCTTCTTGCGTTTTTCATCCCTCAACAAACAAGACATGACTTGAGTTTTTTTATTCATTATCCATGACTTCTTTTATCTTCTTTTAACCCTCTCCTTACCAACTATAGGAAAATCGTCACATTCGTTACGATTACGATACAACCAACATTTTTCATATTCAAATTTCTCTTGTACACAACAACATTTAAAGAAAATGAACAGTGTGTTGTAGAGCATGTTTTGATAAAGAAATTATTTATTGCAAGAACTTACAGATATATTGTATTTGAGTGGTTAAAAATCGATCTTTGTGTTAGTTGGGTGTGAAGTTTTGGGGGAAATCCTGAAAATGGCTGGTAAGGAGAGAGTTAATACCATCGCCATGAATAATCATCAGCCATCACCACTTTTGTCAGACGTTTATCTATTCATCAATTTGTCAATATATAGCAGCACTTTGTAAACTCTAGAACAAATCTCTCAATAAATGCTGTCCTAAGGTTCTAACGAAAGAGTGAAAATGGAGAGGCTTCGTATAGGAACAAAACAGACAATGGACGTTTCAGGTACAAACCCTTCTACACAAATAAACATGGAAAACAAATAAAATAAAATGCATTATATTTTATTTGTTTTCCACGTTTATTTGTGTATTGTTGTGCTGACGAAGGGTTTGTACCCGAAACGTCCATTGTCTGTTTTGTTCCTATACGAAGCCTCTCCATTTTCACTCTTTTGTTAGTATTTTACGATCACCGGCTTCAGGCAGCCCTACCGTTTTCTGTGTTTTTTTTGTTTTTGTTTTTTTTAAAATATCAACTCGATGTTGGAGGATAAATTTTTGTTTCTATTCTGTTAGGGTTTGTTATAGGTCTTAGTTGTAAATGTGCTAGGGTAGCCTATTTGTTTTTTCATATTAGGATTAGTTAAAGGTACTATCTAGGTTTTCTTTTTTTCTTAGGGTTTGTTGAAGGAAAATTTGGGTTGTTTCCCTTCGCACGGGGAGCTTTCGGAAGGCCTCCACTTTCCACGGCTAGTTTGGCATTTTGCATAATAAAATTTATCTGACAAGACTCTGTGTTGTGTACAATCACTCTGATAATATACAGACGCGTCTGTGAATAGTGGCAGCCATTAGACTAGACAATGGCACGGCCAACAAAACATGGCATGGAGCGGTCATTGATTGAGACTTTGGCCTTGCCTTGGTAGACTTTAGAGACTAAGGAATTTCTCCTGATTTAAATCATTGACGAAACTCTATCAAATATAAATCATTGTGAAAAAAAAATACTTTAGATTATTTATTGTCACTTATTATCAGGATCAGCAATTAGAAGTGCGGTAAAAATGCGCGTCCATCGCGAAACACCCGGTCCTAAGTCCAAGATAAGAAGTAAAGAAGACGGAGGAGTGAAAAGAAAGCGCGTCGAAAATAAGATTTTCGTTTATTTTTTACCTATCAATCCAAATATGACAATCCCGGGGATGATGAAGACCGTATTGTCTATATTTTCCTTGACTGGTCCTGAGCCAAATTCAACCATTTTCTGTTGTTTTACTTTGAAAGAAAAAAAAAAGGGCGAATTTCCTTCACAGATGGTTAGCCAAAAACAGCAGACAATCTGACTTGTTGACGATTGGTGGTGGACTCGGAAGTTGACGTACCACGTCGTCGCTACGACGACATGGCAACTAGAATTTCAATATCATAATTTTACGTGACAGACAAAAGAATCTCTCTCTCTCTCTCTCTCTCTCTCTCTCTCTCTCTCTCTCTCTCTCTCTCTCTCTCTCTCTCTCTCTCTCTCTCTCTCTCTATCTCTCTCTCTCACACACACACACACACGCTCACACATACTTATCACTATGCGGCTATGTGGTCTAGTGGTATGACACTCGCTTTCGGATCGGAAGGTCCTGGGTTCGAGCCTCGAGCTCGGCGCATAGTTGAGTCCTTGGAAAAAAAAGCTCTTTACTCACATTCTCTCACCGTACTCAGGTGTAAAATGAATACCTGGCCGTTAACAGCATTGCCTTTGTCCGAAAAAAGTGTAATATCGCCTAATAGGCATCATGTCCCGTCCTACATGTCAAATGTTGCTGTTGACCAGGGACCCCTTGTAAAGCGCTTTGAGCACATTTAGTGGATATTGCGCTATATATATATATATATATATATATATATATATATATATATATATATATATATATAACATTTTTTTTCTTGACAATAATGAATCATTGTAGAGCTTAACATTATAGAGGAGTCGTCACTTACCTCTTTATAATCCTATTTTTAGACGGAAATAAGTACTCACTAAATTACATCAAACAGACAATAAATAAACCTGGATGGTTACACGTAGATTTGGCTGTTGCTACGGCGGGCGTATGTTGTGAGTATTTTACTTGAATGAAATCAATAAGTTCCCCAAAGTCCAAAGAGTCGGTACCGTATTCTATACGCAAGCTCGTAGTGTTATAAGGAATTATAAAAATACATATAACTAAATCATCATCATAACTTGTCGCGCCAGTGAGTCAGCCAGTCCCGGGCAGTCTGGTTGCATTCCCTCAGGTCAGCATTGGTGCAGTGAGGTACCAGCGAGCATTCGGACAGGATGTGGTCCATGGTCTGTCTGGGGTGACCGCATGGGCATTCAGTGCCCGGTGAGATTTTCCATTTAAAGAGGTTGGTGGCGGTGTTTCCCACCTTTGCTCTAGCTCTGCTCAACGCCACCCAGTCTTTTCTCTTGAGGTTTGTGCCTGCTGGGAGCTTTTCTGTTGGGGGCTGGAGGGCATCGTTTGCTGTCTTGTCCCATTCTACCCATTTGTCCAGGCGGGAGAATGCTGAGTGGTCTGGGTGAAGGCTCTCTACTGTGAGGAAGCTTTTCCTTGATTTGAGCCTGCTTTTGGGGCAATTGTGGTCATGAAGGGGGTGTCTCTGGTCCATTTCATGTTTGTATTTTTGTATTTGGACATGAGTTTCCCTCCGGATGTGTGGTGGGGCTATTCCTGCTGCACGGTAGACCAGTGGTAATGGTGTTGCTCTCAGCTGGCCCGTTACAATCCGGCAGGCGTTGTTGAGCTCGGGGTCTAGCTTGGAGGCATGGCATGATTGGGCCCATACAGCTGAGCAGTACTCCGCAGTTGAGTAGCTGAGGGCCAATGCTGTGGTCCTTAGAGTTTTAGGGTCAGTTCCCCAGTTCATGTTTGCCAGCTTTCCAAGGAGGGCATTACGCGTGGACACTTTTGCCTTGGTCTTCCTCACGTGTTCTCTGAAGGACAGAGTCCGATCAAGCGTCACTCCAAGGTACACTGGGTGGTAGTTGTACTCTAATGTCTGGCCATTCCACTTGATGTTAAGTTTTTTGTGGGCTTGGTGGTTGTTGAGGTCAAATGCACACACTTGTGTTTTCCCTGGGTTGGCTATAACTACATCCAAAGAAATGACAGAATCATATATTGCAGTATGAATGAATGAGTACAGACGATACAAGTTATTTTGCATTATATTTCATTTGTTTTCCACCTTAATTTGTGTATTGTTGTGCTGACGAAGGGTTTGTACCCGAAACGCCCATTGTTTGTATTGTTCCCATACGAAGCCTCTCCATTTTCACTCTTTCGTTAGCAAGTAATAAATAAGTATCCAAGGATAAGTAATGCTATATAGGAAAAAATAAAAGTGCTAAAAACGCACTGTTTTATGATGAATTGCCAGAGTGGTTCTATATCAGGTGTTATTTATACGGGTCTTAGCTACCTATATGCCAATTTTCAGGATTTCAACCCCAATGTGCACGGTTTTAGCCTAATTTTCCCTAATACAATGAATATGAAGAAAATATATATTTTAATATAGCTGTAATAGGTAAAATCTAAGGCCTTAAACCAATACGTTATGATTGATTGCCAGAGTGGTTCTATATCAGATGTTTTTTCTATGGGTCTTAGCAACCTGTATGCAAATTGTCATGCTTTCAACCCGATTTTGCACGGTTTTAACCTAATTCCCCCTTCTATTGCTCTTGGTCAGGGACCCTTTGTAAAGCGCTTTGAGCACGTTTAGTGGATATTGCGCTATATAATAATAATAATAATAATAATAATAATAATAATAATAATAATAATAATAATAATAATAATAATAATAATAAATTGAGCTTTATATAGCGCAATAACCACTATATGTGCTCAAAGCGCTTTACAAGGGGTCCCTGGTCAACAGCAACATTTAACATGTAGGAAGGACGGGACATGCCGCCTGTTAGGCGATATTACAATTTTTCGGACTAAGACAACGCTGTTAACGGCCAGGTACTCATTTTACACCTGAGTACGACGAGAGAATGTGCGTAAAGAGCCTTTTCCAAGGACTCAACTAACTATTCGCCGAGCGCGAGGCTCGAACCCAGGACCTTCCGATCCGTGAGCGAGTGTCATACCACTAGACCACATAGCCGCATATATAAAAGCTCAATATTTTTTCTTCACTGAGGCAAGCTGTTTTCCTGCGAACTCCTCGACAATGAAAACGTCAGATAACCCTTATTCTGCTTATCGGCGAGTTCGAGAATTGAATTGACTGTTCCGTGTTTTTTTGAAAAATTATAATTTTGTATATAGTATGCGCTTGGCTATGAATCTCACAACATTGCCACCCGTTATCTTGCTTATCGGTGAGTTCTAGAATTGAATTGACTGTTCCGTGTTTTTGTTTTTTAATTATAATTTTGTATAGATAGTATGCGCTTGGCTATGAATCTCACAACATTGCCACCCGTTATCTGGCTTATCGTACTCGGTGAGTTCTAGAATTGAATTGACTGTTCCGTGTTTTTTTGAAAAATTATAATTTTGTATAGATAGTATGCGCTTGGCTATGAAGCTCACAACATTGCCACCCGTTATCTTGCTTATCGGTGAGTTCTAGAATTGAATTGACTGTTCCGTGTTCCGTAATATATACAGGTCTGACATCCAAACCCGCAGATGGGCCTAGTTTAACTTTGTTGTAATAGACAATATTTTTGCGTCATTTTAAAAAAGATGTCCATTACAACAATGGGGCCATCATGAATTGGGTTATCAGACCTGAAAAAAGTACACGTGACATAAAGTGTATAAACCCACAATACGCTTCAACAGTCGTGACGTCACTTCCCTCGCAATGACGCATAGCAACTTAGTAACTTTCTTTAAACTATCGGAACAATGGCGGACGCCCTTATGCAATATTTCTCCTACGAGCATAAAAGTGTATCCAGAGGAGAAAATCATCATAAATATGATCTTGTTTGACTTTTATACATTCTGATCACATGACATATGAAAAGTTCTCGCCAGTATGAAGAATAATTTTCTCTGATTTTTCTATTTTTCCACTTATCGACCTTTGACCCACTCAGACATAGATTCGCCTAGATGATGGGTGGAGGTCCCGATAGCTCAGTTGATAGATCACCAGCTTCACACACAATGGGACCAAGATCAATCCCGGGTGCCGTCGAGATTATTTTTTTTCTCGAGACTCGAAAAAGCATCGAGACGCAAAAAAGTCTCGAGCTTCGCTGGAATCATCGCCGACGAGAGAGGGGTGAACAATGCAGATAGTACACATTGTTAGTAACGCGTGCGTCGCTCGCGCAGTCTAGTCTCGAGACTCGGGACTCGGGATTCAATACGAGAAGCATCGATGACCAAGATTCTCGAGACGAGAAAAGCATCGAGAACTAAGTGGAGGTCGGTACCTTCTCAATACTCGATGACCTGACTTCTCAAAACCTAAAGCATCGGTGACCTTTTGGTGACCCGGATGCCCTCCCCTAGACAGAATCACATAATATTAGCTATAGCAGTTAAAAATAGATTTAGCGCGGACCTCAGGGAAAGCACCTGCGTCACTGGTCCAGGTAAAGTGATGCGTAGACTGAAGTGAGTAAACTCGATCGAGTTGTGTGCATCTTCATGATTTAAACAAATTAATGCAAATAACATAGGACGTGTATGAAGGAACGAATTAGTCTTAACTAAAGAGTTATGCTACAGAATCAATCATAGAAAATTGCAGAGTTAAAGAGTAAATGTTTTGCTCGTAATTATTAATCAAAGGCGTTAACGTTATGGCTGTATGAAATATTTAAGTAGCAATTATTAAGTATACAGAAGAACAAAGTAGATTTAGATGACTCAAGTTATGTGGCTAAAAAGCTATGATTTTTCAAAATTAGTGATATAAATTTGTAAATGATCATAGTTGTTAAAATGAAATTATAACGATGTGAAGTGGTGAAAGAAAGCACACAAAAATATAGTATCAGGCCAGAAGTCACACCCAGCCGAAGATAGAAATAGTAGTACATCGAGAGACTACCCGTGTAAGGGCTTAACACACAACACACAGTGTACTATTGGTCATAGTAACACACACGAGTCAAGGAATGTTGATATCAACCACAGAGGCACACAGTCTTGCATTACTTGCATACAATTAAATAGTGATGGTAGCGACAAGTAGTAAAGAATAATAGAGTACAAAATCAAATAACATCAGATAGAATGGTCATTCTATTAAAAATGGGTTACATATGTGATCCTTCGTCTCAAAACGGTATTAAGTCGGGATGATTAAGATGCTGAAAATTGAATTTGTAGCCAGAAATATCAGACTTGAGTTGAGTTTGTTTGCTTTATAGAGGAGAAGGAATATCATATGTTATTGTGCTAAATACCAACGGTTCATATTTTAAGCCAGTGTGACTATAATTTGACTTTTTAGCATCTGGTCCATCCCGACATAATACCGTTTTGAGACGAAGGGTCACATATGAATGAAGGCTGGTTTTCCAAACTTCGTGAAGTCGATTTTTCTACTTTTTAAAGATTTTCCAACCACGAGATAAATTGAAATGTACATTTTATATCAAGCGTCAAAATGACACAAACATTTCCCCCTGATTCGTGTGAAAATGAAGGTTAAATATGATACAGTTATAGTAGACCGAATGAGAAATGTTAGGGGAAATACTACTACTACTACTACTACTACTACTACTACTACTACTACTACTACTACTACTACTACTACTACTACTACTACTACTACTACTACTACTACTACGACGACGACGACGACGACTAACTACTACTACTACTACTACTACTAACTACTACTTTACACTATACTACTACTACTACTATACTACATACTACTACTACTACTACTACTACTACTACTAACTACTACTACTACTACTACTACTACTACTACTACTACTACTACTACTACTACTACTACTACTACTACTACTACTACTACTACTACTACTACTACTACTACTACTACTACTACTACACTACTACTACTACTACTACTACTACTACAACTACTACATACTACTACTACAACTACTACTACTACTACTCCTAATACTACTACTACTACTACTCTACTACTACTACTACTACTAACTACTACTACTACTACTACTACTACTACTACTACTACTACTACTACTACTACTACACACTACTACTACTACCACCACCACTACTACTACTACTACTACTAACTAACTACTACTACTACTACTACTACTACTACTACTACTACTACTACTACTACTACTACCACACCACTACTACTACTACTACTTATACTAATACTACTACTACTACTACTACTACTACTATACTACTACTACTACACTACTACTACCACCACCACCACTACTACTACTACTACTACTACTAACTACTACTACTACTACTACTACTACTACTACTACTACTACCACCACTACTACTACTACTACTACTACTTATACTACTACTACTACTACTACTACTACTACTACTACTACTACTACTACTACTACTACTACTACTACTAACTACTACTACTACTACTACTACTACTACTACTACTACTACTACTACTACTACTACTACCTACTACTACTACTACTACTACTACTACTACTACTACTACTACTACTACTACTATTACTACTACTACTACTACTACTACTACTACTACTACTACTACTACTACCACCACCACCACTACTACTACTACTACTACTACTACTACTACTACTACTACTACTACTACTACTACTACTACTACTACTACCACCACCACTACTACTACTATTACTACTACTACTACTACCACCACCACCACTACTACTACTACTACTACTACTACTACTACTACTACTACTACTACTACTACTACTACTACTACCACCACCACCACTACTACTACTACTACTACTACTACTACTACTACTACTACTACTACTACTACTACCACCACCACCACTACTACTACTACTACTACTACTACTATTACTACTACTACCACCACCACTACTACTACTACTACTACTACTACTACTACTACTACTACTACTACTACTACTACTACTACTACTACTACTACTAAATATTTATCAATTTGAATTTTAAATGTGATAAAATGATAGACGGAATGAGAAATTGTAAGGGAAATAATTCTCAATATCTCAAAATGGGAAAAACTGGAGTTTTGTAAAACCTCACGTCATTCGCATTTACGTTATTTTGTTTTCCAATCATCCGGGGATAGAGCCTTTTCCAAGGACTTAACTATTGGCCGCTCAGAGCGGGACTCGAACCCAGGACCTTCAGAGCCGAAAGGGAGTGCCAGACCATAAGACCACATAGTGGTCACAAGGCTTACACGCAATATAGATAGAACGAAGTTGACGTCACTCAAGTCTTTGTTATTATTCTTTGCCATCCGTAATTCATACTAAACGGTATTAACCAGACTATAAATGTTTAAGGTTATTCACAGTTTTGTGCGTTGGTACGTCATTTCGGGCTGGCGAATTTTGTGAGCGTTTTGGCAATGCGCGAAGCATCCATAGAATAGCAGCTATAGATGGAACGAATTTGACGTCACTCTGTTGTTATTGCTTTTTGCCATCCAAGATTATGTGTAATTCTCACTAAACTGTATTTACCAGACTATAAACGTTCAATGCTACACATAGTTTTGTGTGTTAGTCCCTTATACTTCCGGATGACAATGTTGTGAGTATTTTAGCGAAGAGTATATTATCTATAGTAACAGGAGGAGTCAACTCGAAATCGCAACACAAACTTTACCAAGTAAAAAGACTCAAAAGACCGCATCCGGGTTGAATTATCACACATAATTCATCGTATTATTTCAAGTACTGTTCTTATCAATGTCATCGTTTTTTATCAAATCAATAATGACCCTTGTAAGTGAAGAGGTCACTTCCTGCAGCGTCAACCTAGAGAATTAATTTTCTGTTATGTGAAATTCGGATAACAGGGAATTAATAAAAGAATAAAAATAATAGATTGTTGAAAACAGAACTAGACCAGCGAAATACGGGGATGAGAACACACTAGGAACCTCCAAAAAAAGACACATACAACACAGCATCACATGGAAAATCATCTCCAGAGCACAGTCGTACCCACCCCCCCCCCCTCTTCTAAGATTTGCAAACTCTGCTTGGAAGAAAATTCTTCATCATCACTAAACCGAAATTGGCAACAGTCAACAGAAGAAACGAACTAACATGTTCATGCAGACATAGAAACAAACACCTTTTATGTATTTACGAACCTCCAAAACCACGAAGCCGAACAAGTACGACAAACACAACAATCTACTTTCACTTTCACTTCCGGATGAGAGGGAATGCTCGAAACAAATTTGTAGAAGTTGATCATAATTATACGTGAAATATTTCATATATAGCTCCTCTTATCACAAAGTTGAGCACTTTTATTTCATGGCTTTTGTTATAATATATATATATATATATATATATATATATATATATATATATATATATATATATACTAGTAAAAAGCCCGCAATTTCGCGGGGAAAGAACTATTTTCATTCGATACTGTACTCACCATCATTTAATGAGGGCAGATTGGTTAACAACGTTGTCTGTGTAATATGGTATATCTTCGGTTGATTTTTCTGTGTGGCCCAACATGAAGTGTAAGCCACTATAGCCTCTGACCCGTGACACAGCAACATACAGTTGTCCGTGTGTGAATACCGGTTGTGGTAAGAAAATCCCCACCTTGCTTAATGTCTGCCCCTGAGACTTGTTAATTGTCATTGCATATGACAATTGTACCGGAAACTGTCCTCTATTTAGAATAAATGGTAAGCCCGAATCCGTTGTTGTCGTCAGATTGATTCTAGGGATAAACACTATGTCGCCAGCTCTACTACCGGTAATTATCTTGGCTTCTAATACTTTTGAACCTAATTTAATTATTAACAAACGGGTGCCATTTCGGAGGCCTGATTTAGGATTTATATTTCTAAGCATCATGACTGACGTGTTGGCTTTCAAATGTAATGCATGTGGAGGAAGTCCGGGAGGTGTAAGTTCGTTCAAGAATTCAATCGGTTTTAAGTTGATGTCAGAGTCACTTTGAATGGAATCAGCACTGCGGTAAATTTGTTCAGTTGATGCGGTCAACCTGGACAGAACGGCTGCATTTATATTGTCAACATTTTCATGGGTTATAGTCAAAATTGCTGTCTCTGATAGATAACGTTCATCCGCAAAGTTCAGATTCAAATCATTGTATACAGCATTTATCAAGCATTCTGGGTCATTTTCAGGAAGGCATAGCGCTGTAGGTAATTTAACAGAATATTTTCCAATTTCGCTGAAAACCGGCTCTGTACCATTTCCGATGCGGAGAAGCCAATTTGCAAAACAGTTATTGTCATCAGTAACCCTCATGTTCTTGTTCATGTGAAAAATGGTGACAAAATTTCAAATAATTGACTTGTTAAGTGTGACACTTAATATATCGGCTTCACTTCCTTTGTTAACAACAGGTAGAATTTGCCGAAAATCCCATCCAAGTACAACCACTTTGCCCCCAAAAGGTTTTGAACTGCCTGTTATGTCACAAAATGTCGTGCTCACACATTCAAACACACGCCTGTCCATCATAGGTGCTTCATCCCAAATTATGAGAGAACTACTCTTCAGTAACTTCGCTGTGTCTGATTGGCGACTGATGCTACAGGTGCTGTTATTCGTTATTGGAATTGGAATTTTGAACGTTGAATGTGCTGTTCTACCACCGTGCTGACAAAAGATCAAAGGTGAAAATACAGATTTAAAGAATACTGGGGTGTAGGAGCTTTCGGAATGTCTCCCCTTTACTTAACTTATGGAAAAACAAACACCCTAGCACCTTTAATAACACTTATGACTACCCTCTCGAGCTAACCCTAATAGTAAAAAAGAATCAAAATGGCGAGTGAAATACCTTCATGTGATCAAGTGAATAATATCACTATGAATGCCACGATTTGCTGAAAAATGCCAATACACACACACACATGTATACACCACACACAACACACACACAAACATACACACCCACACAGACTCACACAAACATATCATAACAAAACTGATCACCGCTAAATCAACAACACAACGGAAGTAATAATAATACTTGATGTCATAAATAGATGACGCAAATTGACAACTTTTTACAGTGTCAAAATTAGTTGATTTTGGGAGCCTAGTGTCGTCGTTGGTACATATTTTATGATATTATCTGTTTGACTCAACGAACTTTCAAACTGACTTTAAATTATAAAAGGAAATCAAGTTATATGTTTATCTATCTGTAAAAAATACATTTCTAATTTTCAAATCTTTCCGTAGAGTTGTGCGCCGTATCAATTTTTTTATTGACTCAAATAAGCACAATGTTCTCCACAATGCTATATTTTTTAAAGAAAGGATATATCTATATACCACCACCACCATCACCACCAATATCATCACCACCACCACCACTACAACCACCACCATCACCACCACTATCATCACCACCACCACCACCACCAACACCACCATGAGCACCACCATCATCATCACCACCACCACCACCACCACCAACACCACCACCACCACTACCAGCACCACCACCACCACCATCATCATAATCACCACCACCACCACCACCACAACAACAGCCACCACCACCAACACCACCATCCGCACCACCACCATCATCACCACCACCACCACCATCATCACCACCACCACCACTACCATCACCACCACCGCCATCACCACCACCACCACCATCATCACCACCACCACCACTACCATCACCACCACCACCATCATCACCACCACCACCATCATCACCACCACCACCACTACCATCACCACCACCGCCATCATCACCACCACCACCATCATCACCACCACCACCACTATCATCACCACCACCACGTTCATCACCACCACCACCATCATCACCACCACCACCACTACCATCACCACCACCGCCATCACCACCACCACCACAACCATCATCACCACCACCATCACCTATCTCAAACTGTCGCCTTATCATTTTGCAAATACACGAATTCCCGATAAACTGAACATAACGTTTGAAAGCTTTCACGATAAGACTGCACGTAATTACACACAGATAAAATTAATATAGATTAAAATATTTTTTTTAAACAAGAGAAGAAAAAAATAAAAGAGAAATAGAAACCAAAAAACAACACACTGAAGCTTTTGAATTCCGTCATTTGTTTTCACGAGACCATCCAATCTGTTCCATTTCTCATAGGACTCCAGTTCTGTTCAAGTCATTGGATTCAGTAGTCTGATGTTACGTCGCCCAGCAACGGCGGCCATCCTGATTTTAAATAAAGAAAATCGGTACTTTTTATTCTTCATGCTGGCTAGAACTTTTCAACTTTTCATATATCTTGTGATTAGAATGTGTAAACGTCAAAACATTATCAAATTTATAATGCTTTTTCCCCCTCTGGATACGCTTTTACGCTCGTCGGAGAAATATTCCATAAGGGCGTTCGCCATTGTTCCGATAGTTTAGAACCAGTTACTAAGTTACTATGCGTCATTACGAGGGAAGTGACGTTACAACTGTTTAGGCGTATTCTGAAAAAAAAACAAACAAATCCCAACCAAATAATCAAAAATTCGGCCAGAAAACTCGTCCTTCAAATATCGATCGATTAAAATGACCCTCCTCATCTTGCTGAAAACTCTCAAACCTGGAACTTGAGGAAAATCGATCGATATTTGAAGGACGAGTTTTCTGGCCAAAATTTTTATATACTTGTTTTAAATACTTGTACGGACGTCCCATGTTTGAGAGTTTTCAGCAGGGTGAAGGTCATTTTAAATGATCGATATTTGAAGGACGAGTTATCTGGCCAAATTTTGACTACGTGTTTTTCAGGAGTACACTGGATAGAACATTGGAGCGACAAAAGTTTTAGAAAGGCGTTAGAATACATAGATTATCATCATCATCATCATCATCATCATCATCATCATCATCATCATCATCATCATCATCATCATCATCATCATCATCATCATCGCCCAGTGCCAGGCCTGATGCTGACATGGCTACAAAACTCCGAGTAATGAAATCATACGTGTGGTCTGTGCTTCTTTATGGCAGCTAGTGTTGAAGATTAACAAAGAATGTGAACGTTGAATAACTTGTCTGCAACAGGCCTGGCACTTGATGACATAGATTATAAATAGTGTTAAACAACAGTGCGCGTAAACCGACGTATACATATATGTAGGTCTGACATCCGAACCCACTCATGGGCCTAGTTTAACATTGTTGTCATGGACAATATTTTAGGTCTTTTTGCTTTTGGTTGAGATTTCCATTACAACAATGAAATGAGCCCATAATGACTTGGGTTATCACACTTGCGTAATAGTGCACGTCGGTGTAAACAGCTTAAAACACAAGAACGTTTCGGGCTTTAAGCATTCTCGTCGTCGTCGTCGTCGTTGTTGTTGTTGTTGTTGTTGTTGTTGGTGTTGGTGTTGTTGTTGTTGTTGTTGTTGTTGTTCGTGTTGGTGTTGTTGTTGTTCGTGTTGGTGTTGTTGCTGTTGTTGTTGTTGTTGTTTTTGTTGTTGTTGTTGTTGTTGTTGGTATTGGTGTTGTTGCTGTTGTTGTTGTTGTTGGTGTTGTTGTTGTTGTTGTTGGTGGTGGTGTTGTCGTTGTTGTTGTTGGAGGTGGTGTTGTTGTTGTTGCTGTTGTTGTTGTTGTTGGTGGTGGTGGTGGTGGTGGTATTGGTGTTGTTGCTGTTGTTGTTGTTGTTGTTGGTGGTGGTGTTTGTGTTGTTGTTGTTGGTGTTGTTGTTGTTGGTGTTGTTGTTTATTCTGATAGAACACACTAGCCTGCTAGGATTTATGTGGTCTAGTGGTATGACACTCAGAAGGTCTTGGGTTCGAGCCTCGCTCGACACATAGTTGAGTCCTTGGAGATGGCTCTTTACTCACATTCTCTCACCGTACTCGGGTGTAATATTAGAACCCGGCCGTTAATAGCGTTGTCTCGGTTCGGAAAAAAATGTAATATTATCGCCTAAAAGGCGTCATGTCCCGTTCTACATGTTAAATATCCCTATTGGCCAGGGACCCCTGTAAAGCGCTTTGAGCACGTTTAGTGGATATTGCGCTATATAAAAGCTCATTTTTAAAAGCTCAAATTTAATTTCACGTGAAATATAACCGTTTGAATTAGTTTTATTATTGTTAGCTGAAGAAGGATTTTGAGCCCGACTCGTTTCGTGCTAATTATTTAGTTCTATTATTATTTTTTCTTGAAGTTATTATCGTCAAATTGTTTTCAATTCTTTTAACTCACTAAACCCTAACACAGACTATATCTGTAGTTTACACCCGGGGTTACTTTTACCACTTGCCTGTTTATTACATTTTTCTGAGACAAATTATAGGCGTAGTATCAAAGATAATGTTTTTAGTTTTTACATGTTAATGGTAGTTGAATAAAACTATCTATGTACATGCTCATTTTTCATACATTTTTTTCCATTTTGAAAAGAATAAAAAATCTACAGGATTGATGGAGTTAAACATAAAATGTGACCAGTCGTCTCAAAACGGCATTATGTCGAGATGGACCAGATGCTAATAAGTCAAAATATAGTTAAACTGGTCAAAAATATGAAACGTTGGTTTTTAGTACAGTAAAATATGATATTCCTTCTCCTCTATAAAGCAAATAAACTCAACTTAAGCATGATAGTTATGGCTACAAATTCCATTTTCAGCATCTTAATCATCCCGTTAATAATACCGTTTTGAGACGAGCGGTCACAAATGACCTTAGTGTCTTCTCCACAATTTTTTTTTCTAGTCCACGGGTGAACAGACTCATTTTCTCAGAAACTCTCAAGGTTTATCTGGCCATTCGAAAAAAAATTTACTGGAGTGAGGAAAACATTTCATTTGTCTGGATCTCAAAAGAGCAGCTTTAAAGACATATCTTTGTACTGAGAACGAGGCTAGAAACGGATGAACAACAATACTGGAGGCAAAATGGCCTTTTCTGGGGACATTTCGAAGTTCGCCATTCTTCTGTTCTGCTTTGTGTCCATTCAACAAGGAATGACAGGTAAATAATATGATTTTTATTTATTATTAATTCTACCCTACCCAAAAATAGAAAAAAAAATAGATTGAGATTTTATATAGCGCGATATCCACTAAACGTGCTCAGAGGTGTAGCCTGGGTCAGTGGTACGGTCTTTCCTTCCTACCCGAAAGGTACCGAGTTCAATCACTCGTCGCTGCGTTGTGTGGCCTTGAGCAAGTCACCTCGCCCTAGCTCACTTTGCGGCGCTGCTCTGCTGCTGACGCCTGGGTTATTCCCGTCTTCCCTTGAAATAGACCCTAAAGACAAATTTCCCCTTGGGGATGAATAAAGGGATTTTTTTTTTTTTAATTTTTATTAAATCGCTTTACAAAGGTCCCTGACCAACAGCAACACGTAACATGTAGTACGAGGCAGGACGCCTGTTAGGCGAGATTACAATTTTTCCGACAGAGACAACGCTGTTGATGGTCAGGAACTCATTTTATATCTGAGTACAGTGAGAGACGCACATAACAAATTTAACCAAATCAAAAGTGACCTCGGCCCCAGACCCAACTCGGGGATAAAAAGAAGAGACGAGGTCAAAATAACTCTACTCCGGATCGGACATACTGCCCTCACTCACCGCTTCCTTCTGGAGAGGGATGAAAAACCCTTCTGCAGAAGATGTAACTGTGAC
>NC_088374.1:1683243-1705743 GCF_034508935.2 Berghia stephanieae | reverse complement strand
CTTAACGATATCAAGTTCACAATAATAATGTGTGACGTCAGATTGTCAAGCGTGAATAAAAGAAAAAAAATCATTTAAGTTCCATCAACTGGGGTTACTTAGGCCACTCGGGGTAACGTAGGCCACTCGGGGTAACGTAGGCGACTCGGGGTAACGTAGGCCACCGGGGGTAACGTAGGCCATCGGGGGTAACGTAGGCCACTCGGGGTAACGTAGGCCACTCGGGGTAACGTAGGCCATCGGGGGTAACGTAGGCCACTCGGGGTAACGTAGGCCACCGGGGGTAACGTAGGCCACTCGGGGTAACGTAGGCCACTCGTGGTAAGGTAGGCCACTCGGGGTAACGTAGGCCACTCGTGGTAACATAGGCCACTCGGGGTAACGTAGGCCACCGGGGGTAACGTAGGCCACTCGGGGTAACGTAGGCCACTCGGGGTAACGTAGGCCACTCGGGGTAACGTAGGCCACTCGGGGTAACTTAGGCCACTCACTGAAAACAAGATTGCATATTTTAAAAGATAAATTACATGTAATTACTAAGTGGCCTAAGTAACCCCGGATGGCCTAAGTAACCCTGGATGGCCTAAGTAATCCCGGATGGCCTAAGTAATCCCGGATGGCCTAAGTAGCCCCGGATGGCCGAAGTAATCCCGGTTGACGGTACTTTTGAAAATGTGTGGCTCAGAGGTATGGTCTTCGCTTCGTATCCAAAAGGTGCCGAGTTCGATCACCCGCCGCTGCGCTGTGTGGCCTTGAGCAAGTCACCTCGCCCTAGCTCACTTTGCCATGCTGCGCTGCGGATGACGCCTGGGTTATTCCAGTCTTCCCTTAGAATAGACCTTAGAGACAAATTTCCCCTATGGGATGAATAAAGGGAAGTATTATTCTGAGATGACAGCGGCTTCTAATGGTGCTCACACTACTATGTTATGACGATCGACCCAATCAGCAGCAGCTTCTAACGGTGCTCACACTACTATGTTATGACGATCGACCCAATCAGCAGCAGCTTCTAATGGTGCTCACACTACTATGTTATGACGATCGACCCAATCAGCAGCAGCTTCTAATGGTGCTCACACTATTATGTTATGACGATCGACCCAATCAGCAGCAGCTTCTAATGGTGCTCACACTACTATGTTATGACGATCGACCCAATCAGCAGCAGCTTTTAATGGTGCTCACACTACTATGTTATGACGATCGACCCAATCAGCAGCAGCTTCTAATGGTGCTCACACTACTATGTTGTGACGATCGACCCAATCAGCAGCAGCTTCTAATGGTGCTCACACTACTATGTTATGACGATCGACCCAATCAGCAGCAGCTTCTAATGGTGCTCACACTACTATGTTATGACGATCGACCCAATTGGCAAATTCTGTTCAGAGGTGACGAAATCGGAATCGATATAGAGGGAGGATAAAATATTCCTTTCACTCTTGCTTGTTGGAATTCAAACTTTATTCCCAACGCCCACTCGCAAGCTCGTGATGCGGTTGCCAACACGTCCAGAATTCGGAAAAGCAAGAAGGGATGAGGGTAGGTGTGTGTGTGTGTGTGTGTGTGTGTGTGTGTTTGTGTGTGTGTTTATGAGGAGGGGTGAGGATAGGTCTGTGTGTGTATGTGTGTGTGTGTTTATGAGGAGGGGTGAGGATAGGTGTGTGTGTGTATATATGTGTGTGTGTGTTTATGAGAAGGGGTGAGGATAGGTGTGTGTGTGTGTGTGTGTGTATGTGTGTGTTTATGAGGAGGGGTGAGGGTAGGTGTGTGTGTGTACGTGTGTACGTGTGTGTGAGTGTGTGAGTGTTTATGAGGAGGGGTGAGGGTAGGTGTGTGTGTGTGTGTGTGTGTGTGTGTGTGAGTGTTTATGAGGAGGGGTGAGGTAGGTGTGTGTGTGTGTGTGTGTGTGTGAGTGTTTATGAGGAGGGGTGAGAGTAGGTTGTGTGTGGCTGGGGGGAAATCTTTCTTCAGCAACAAACATATTCCTTACCGTCACATTTTGGCGCTGAACTGCGGCTGACCTTTGGTTTTCTTGGTGTTTATATTTTTCAAGATAACAATCCTTTTAAACATGTCCAAAATACCAACCGCTGTCGAGGGGTCACGTGATGTATTACAGATTAGACGTGGATTTATCAAAGGAAAACAAACTGAATGAATAGAAAGATGACATTTAAACCATTCACTAAGGCATTTCACTCCTAAAGGGAAAAAAAAACAACAACTTGATCTTTCAAATAGCGCAAAATCCACTAAACGTGCTGAAAGCGCTTTTCAACGGGTTTCTAGCCAACAGCAACGCGTAACATATAGGACGAGGCATAATGGCTGTTACGAAATATTTCAATTTTCATTGGAGTGTCTTGCGTGTGATGCTGGACACATAATGTCTAAGGGTGTGCCCAATCCAGCCACACTTTCTCAGTCGGATCTGCTGCTCAACTGGCGCCTTGTACTGTATGCGCCTTTGCCACAGCTTTTCATTTGTTATCGTTTTCGGCCACTTAATATTCTATATCAGCCTCTGGCATCCGTTTAGAAATGTCTGTATCTTCCTGAGCGTTGGCTTTGTTGTGCTCCATCCACGGTTTAGATTTCGTGCGGCTATGTGGTCTAGTGGTATGATACTTGCTTTCGGATCGAAATGTCCTGGGTTCGAGCCTCGCGCTCGGCGCATAATTGAGTCCTTGGAAAAGACTCTATACTCATATTTTCTCACCGTACTCAGGTGTGAAATGAGTACCTGGCCGTTAACAGCCGTGTCTTTGTCCGAAAATTTGTAATATCGCCTAACAGACGGCATGTCCTGTCCCACATGTTAAATGTTGCTGTTGACCAAGGACTAATTGTAAAGCGCTTTGAGCACATTTAGTGGAATTGCGCTTGTTTTTTAAAATATTTATATTCAGTTGATTGATTTATCGTTTTATTAAATATTTCAGGGGAAACATTGTCATCACCACCAAAAAAACGTTCAATAATAAACAAAGAACTAAAAACATCAGCAACGACGTCACCATTACTAAAACAACCATCAGCAACAACATCAGCAACATCAACATCACCAACAACAATCACAACAACACCGTATCCAACTACATCAGCAACAACAGAATCACCAACACCATCGACAACAACAGAATCACCAACACTGTCGACAACAACAAAATCACCAACTACGTCGACAGCAACAAAATCACCAACAACATCGACAACAACAAAATCACCAACATTGACAACATCAAAATCATCAACACCATCGACAACAACAAAATCGCTAACAACATCGACAACAAAATTACCGATAACATCAGCAACAACAAAATCACCAACAACACTAACAACAACAAAATCACCAACAACACTAACAACAACAAAATCACCAACAACATCATCAACAAAATCACCAATAACAACATCACCAATACAATCACGAACAACAACATCACAAACAAAATCACCAACAACAACATCACCAACAAAATCACCAACAACACTAACAACAACAAAATCACCAACAACAACATCACCAACAAAATCACCAACAACAACATCACCAACCAAATCACCGATAACATCTGCAACAACAAAATCACCAACAACACTAACAACAACAAAATCACCAACAACATCAGCAACAACAAAATCACCAACAACTACATCACCAACAAAATCACCAACAACATCAGCAACAACAAAATCACTAACAACACCAACAACAAAATCACCAACAACAGCATCAGCAACAACAAAATCACCAACAACATCAGCAACAACAAAATCACTAACAACACCAACAACAAAATCACCAACAACATCAGCAACAACAAAATCACTAACAACACCAACAACAAAATCACCAACAACAGCATCAGCAACAACAAAATCACCAACAACACTAACAACAACAAATTCACCAACAACAACATCACCAACAAAATCACCAACAACAACATCACCAACAAAATCACCAACAACAACATCACAAACAAAATCACCAACAACAACATCACCAACAACACCAGCAACAGCAAAGTCACCAACAACATTAGCAACAACAAAATCACCAACAAAATCACCAACAACACCAACAACAACAAAATCACCAACAACAGCATCAGCAACAACAAAATCACCAACAACACCGTCACCAACATCATCAGCAACACCACCATCACCAACACCAACAACAACACCAATAATACCATCACCACGAACAATAACAACAAAAACAACAACACCAAAACCACCAATAACACCAACAACATCAATAACAACACAAAGAACACCAACACCATCAACAACAACAACACCAACAAAACCAATAACACCACTAACACCATCAACAACAACACCAAAAACATCACCAACATCATCATCACCATCAGCAAATCCAATAACAACATCACCAGCAAACAACAACACCAATAACACCAATAACACGATCATCAACAACAACAACAATAACACCATCAACACCACCAACAACAACAACATACCACCAACAAGTCAATCAACAGCTCCACCCATGACAGCGAAATCTGGCGAATCGAAATTAGCTCTATCTAAATCGGAAAAAATAGCCATTATCTCAGTGTGTACAGTCCTTGGCGTCATTCTGGTGCTCATCTTGGTCTACAAATGCGTGGTGAAGAAGAAAAAATCACAAATCCAACCCTTGGACAATAGCATGCCTGCAGGAGACGGAATCAAACCCCAAGACGTGGACAACGTTCCTATGGACAAGGTCTGATCGTGGCCTTTGTAAACTCATGGCCTGCCACAACAACACAACAAATGACGTCAAAAGAACAGTCTGTGGCCACAAAAGAAAGCAAGTCGTGAGTTGTATTCAATAGTTCAACCAATGGGATCACTTGTTTCCTCGACCGCTACTAAAGACAACTCACTAGGCGGTCCACAAACCTAAAAATGACGTCCAAATATGTGTCTTTGTGGGTTTAGGTGTCAGGCTATGAGTTAACGATGGCTTTGGTCAGATAGTCATTCTAATACATTTCAGTACTGGATATTTGGTGTTGTTGTTATTGTGGTTTTTGTGTTTTGCTTTGCTTTCTTTTTTTTCAGAGGGTTCACAGCGTCAAACGCATTCCGTTGTGAAGAATAGATAAATCAATTCGTCCCAACTATGTGGTAACACAATCTGTGGTGTAATGGTAGCAAACCTGACCGGAAACCAGTAGGTCTGAGGTTCGATCCCCACTCAATGTAGACTGATTTATTCTGATGTTTTTTTTTCTTGTATTTTTCTTTCTTGGTTTCTCTACCACTGTTTCATAACAGTTGTTCAGATATTTCTTGGTTTCTCTACCACTGATTTGTCTGCCACTGTTTCATAACCCTTGTTCAGATATTTCTTGGTTTCTCTACCACTGTTTCATAACAGTTGTTCAGATATTTCTTGGTTTCTCTACCACTGTTTCATAACACTTGTTCAGATATTTCTTGGTTTCTCTACCACTGTTTCATAACACTTGTTCAGATATTTCTTGGTTTCTCTACCACTGTTTCATAACACTTGTTCAGATATTTCTTGGTTTCTCTACAACTGTTTCATAACACTTGTTCAGATATTTCTTGGTTTGTCTACCACTATTTCATAACACTTGTTCAGATATTACTTGGTTTCTCTACCACTGTTTCATAACAGTTGTTCAGATATTTCTTGGTTTGTCTGCCACTGTTTCATAACAGTTGTTCAGATATTTCTTGGTTTGTCTACCACTGTTTCATAACACTTGTTCAGATATTACTTGGTTTCTCTACCACTGTTTCATAACAGTTGTTCAGATATTTCTTGGTTTGTCTACCACTGTTTCATAACAGTTGTTCAGATATTTCTTGGTTTGTCTGCCACTGTTTCATAACACTTGTTCAGATATTTCTTGGTTTGTCTGCCACTGTTTCATAACACTTGTTCAGATATTTCTTGGTTTGCCCATACTTCATCCATATTTGTTCAAATCATTTTCTTTATATCAATTGTTTTTGTTTGTTTGTTTTTCTGTTTGTTTTGTTTTTGTTTCCATTTTATCGCACAGTTAGTATAAAACATAATGCTTGATAATTTTTTCATTTTCTAGTTTGTTGACCCAACGTCATCATGATTTTAGGTCTGGTAACACCCACATATAAAAGCTCAAATTTTTGTGCGGCTTTGTGGTCTAGAGGTATGACACTCGCTTTCGGATCGGAAGGTCCTGGGTTCGAGCCTCGCTCGGCGCATAATTGAGTCCTTGGAGAAGGCTCTTTACTCACATTCTCTCACCGTACTCAGGTGTAAAATGAGTACCTGGCCGTTAACAGCGTTGTCTGTGTCCCAAAAATTTGTAATATCGCCTGACAGGCGTCATGTCTCGTCCTACATGTTACGTGTTGCTGTTGGCCAGGGACCCCTTGTAAAGCGCTTTGAGCACGTTTAGTGGATATTGCGCTATATAAAAGCTCAATTTTTTTTCACATTGTGGTGGCCTCATTGTTCTTATGGAAATACTCAAAACAGACGCAAACTATTGTCCATTAAAACAATGTTCATCACCATCACCATCGTGGGTTGTACTCTTGAGCACGTTGCTGGTCAGCTGTCTCCACGAATCACGATCCTCTGGGGTGCGCATGAAATCTGTGTTGCTTTTAAGTCACATTTGGCCATTCTTAGGTTATTTAGATAAGTCATTCTTTGTCTTCCTCTAGCTCTCTTTCCTTCGATCATCCCAGATGTTACCAACTTTTCTATTCCGTCTCTTCTCCACACATGTCCCAGAAACCGTAACTGCCTCTTTCTGATGGTATCGATCAATATTCTTCCCTTTCTCACCTTCTCCAATACTTCCTTGTTCGTACAGCTGTCTGTCCATGATACCTTCAGGCAAAAAATTGCGTTCGGTTATCTGTCCTGCTAATTGTATTCAACAGTCGTGACGTCACTTCCCTCGTAATGACGCATAGTAACTTAGTAACCGGTTCTAAACTTTCGGAATAATGCCGGACGCCCTTATGAAATACTTCTCCAACGAGCATAAAAGTGTATCCAGAAGAGAAAAACATTTATAAATCTGATCGTGTTTTGACTTTTATACATTCTGATCACATGACAGATGAAAAAGTTCTAGGCAGCATGAAGAATAAGAAGTACACATTTCTTGTTTAGAACCAACTGCTGGTTGCTGGGTGGACGTGACATCAGACTTTTGAATCCTATTTGTGCACATATGTTGAATTTGTTTTGTTATACTACATATATGTGACCCACCACACAACTCTGGTATGATCTCAGAATGCTCTGACGTATTTTCCATTGTTTATGACACACCAAATAGTCACGACACGGGGACATTCATAAAGCCTTCTTCACATCTTTTTCCAGAGTGGAAATCTAAAATGTGACCTTTCGTCTCAAAACGGTATTATGTCGGGATGGACCAGATGCTAAAAAGTCAAATTAACGTCCAACTGGTCAAAAATATGAAACGTCAGTATTTAGCACAGTAAAATATGATATTTCTTCTCCTATGAAAAATCAGCTTTTTGTCTCATGATTTCTACATTGAAAATCACGATATTCCCATCACATGTGTCATGGCATGACATACAAAATCAATCGGAAAATCAGTCGGAAGGTGAAAATTTTAGACTTGCATTTTTGAAAGAATATGTGACCAAACGTCTCAAAACGGTATTATGTCGGGATGGACCAGATACTAAAAAGTCAAATTTACGTCAAACTGGTCAAAAATATGAAACGTTGGTATTTAGCACAGTAAAATATGATATTCATTCTCCTCTACAAAGCAAACAAACTCAACTCAAGTCTGATATTTCTGGCTACAAATTCAATTATCAGCATCTTTGTCATCCCAACTTAATACCGTTTTGAGACGAAGGGTCACATATGCTCTCCAGAGAGTTTTAATATTTATTTGAAGTAAATCGGGTGACTTTTCATGAAGTTATGGTCAGATGTATGGGAACGGTATCCAGCAACTTTAAAACTGTAAAAAATATTTAGAAGTGAAATTAAGCTGTGATATTTCCCGAAGATGTACAAAAAGGGTTGATTTAATCATTTATGACAAGAATTCCTTTTTGATAAAAATTGAAATTCTAACTAAACTTGGCAATATCTCAGTTCAAACCTTTTTACCATCCGACTGATTACGGCATTCACTGTAACATTTGTGTAAAATGTAATATCTATTTGCTTTGTAAGAATTTTGGAATTGCTGTTATTATTTTTCATTGCATTTCTTTATTGATTGTATCAATAAGAAGTGCGCAGAGCCTGTTGTAGTCGGGGCTAGGCGCTATACAAATGTCAATTATTTATTCCTATATTTAGATGAAAACTAAAAATGGTTTGACAGGTAAACTTGTCTTAATTAGAAAATCTATTAGTTTTGAAGTTTGAGAAACAAAATCAAATATACCCATTACATAAATCTATCATTATATCATATCATATCAAATCATATCATATCATATCATATCATATCATATCATATCATATCATATCATATCATTTCATATCATACCATATCATATCATATCATATCATATCATATCATATCATATCATATCGTATCATATCATATCATATCATATCATATCATATCATATCATATCTTATCATATCATATCATATCATATCATATCATATCATATCATATCATATCATATCATATCATATCATATCATATCATATCATATCGTATCGTATCGTATCGTATCATATCATATCATATCATATCATATCATATCATATCATATCATATCATATCGTATCGTATCGTATCGTATCGTATCGTATCGTATCGTATCGTATCGTATCATATCATATCATATCATATCATATCATATCATATCATATCATATCATATCATATCATATCATATCATATCATATCATATCATATCATATCATATCATATCATATCATATCATATCATATCATATCATGTCGTATCATATCATATCATATCATATCATATCATATCATATCATATCATATCATATCATATCATATCATATCATATCATATCATATCATATCATATCATATCATATCATATCATATCATATCATATCATGTCATATCATATCATATCATATCATATCATACCATACCATATCATATCATATCATATCATAACATATCATATCGTTTCACCTAGACAACACATTTATTAAAATGGCCGATCACGTGATTCAAACGCTTAATTCCCTGTTCATTATTTATTTGTCTTTATTTTAGACTGCCTTCTATATTTGGATCAGAATTCTGTTGATAGAAAAGGTAATTTGCCTCCATTCGACATTACCTGTTTATTAAAATTGTTTCCTTGAGTAAAACACTTTCCATCGGCGATTTTTCGTTTCATTTTTTTTTATAAATATAAGGATGGTTTCGTAATAAATATTCAATGGTTAACTCCCTTTGTTATATTCTTTTTGTCATGGGAAAATATTCAATGGTTAACCCCCTTTGTTATATTCCTGTTGTCATGGGAAAATATTCAATGGTTAACTCCCTTTGTTATATTCCTGTTGTCATGGGAAAATATTCAATGGTTAACTCCCTTTGTTATATTCCTGTTGTCATGGGAAAATATTCAATGGTTAACTCCCTTTGTTATATTCCTGTTGTCATGGGAAAACATTCAATGGTTAACTCCCTTTGTTATATTCCTGTTGTCATGGGAAATATTCAATGGTTAACTCCCTTTGTTATATTCCTGTTGTCATTGGAAAACATTCAATGGTTAACTCCCTTTGTTATATTCCTGTTGTCATGGGAACAACCATGTTTGTCTCACCTATGCTGTCTGCTTACTTCGAAATCGCCTCGTTCAGTCTACACACGCACACTCACACACACACACACACTCTCTCTCTCATAGTATCTCACTCTCTCTCTCATAGTATCTCACTCTCTCTCTAGCTTTCTCTCTCTCATAGTATCTCACTCTCTCTCTAGCTCTCTCTCTCTCTTATAGTATCTCACTCTCTCTCTAGCTCTCTCTCTCTCTCATAGTATCTCACTCTCTCTCATAGTATCTCACTCTCTCTCTAGCTCTCTCTCTCTCTCTCTCTCTCTAGCTCTCCCTCTTTCTTTATTTCTTTCTCTTTCTCTCTCTCTTCCTCTATCTCTTTCTCTCTCTCTCTCTCTCTCTCTCTCTCTCTCTATCTCTTATCTTTTTGATCAATGAGAAATTCGAATTTGAGACACACATTCACACGTCCTCGGACAAACATAGTCGGTTGTTTATAAACACTAACGTGAGTGAAATCGACATTTCTCTGATCATTGCTATTGTTTTCATACCGCCAAATGGGTGAATAGTTATCACACGCTTTTCTCGATGGGATTATGAACGTTCCAATTTACACATAGAATTCTGTGTTGGTTCTATTTATCAAGCGGTAGAACAGTGGGTATTTTACTTAAACACAAACCATCGGCAGTAAAACCTGAGTAGGTTACTATGTCGTCCAATCACTGCTATTGTTTACATGATGACGACTGTCCGAGAGGCGTGGTTATCTTCCTGTCTATTGTCTCTATTCAAGATCACTTGACAAGGGGAAACAACTCCATTTGGAGCTTTTGAAAAAAATGAGCATTTTATATAGTGTTCAAAACGTGCTCAAAGCGCCTTCAAATGGTTCCGAGCTAGCAGCAACACGCAACACGTAGGACGTGACATGACGCCTGTTAGGCGATACTACAATCAATTTTCCCGACCTACAACGCTGTTAAAGGCCGTTTACTCATTTTTACACCTGAGTACGAGGAGAGAATATGAGTAAAGAGTCTTTTCCAAAGACACAACTATGCGCCGAGCGAGGCTCGAGCCCAAGACATTCGATTTCGAAAGCGAGTGTCATACCACTAGACCACATAGGCCTACAATACAATGAATAGAATTTCCAGTACCCGCATATCGCCGCATTGAGATAAGGGTTCACGGCTATGCGCGCGCGTGTGTGTGTGTGTGTGTGTGTGTGTGTGTGTGTGTGTGCATATAAGTGTGTGTGTGTGTGTGTGTTTGTATTTGTGTAAATAAATTACTTATAAATAAATTCCCTTTATTCATCCCTAAGGGGAAATTTTTCTTTAGGGTCTATTCCAAGGGAAGACTGGAATAACCCAGGCGTCAGCCGCAGTGCAGCGCCGCAAAGTGAGCTATTGCTAGGTGACTTGTCATGACCACACATCGCGGCGGGTAGTCGAACTCGGTACCTTTCGGGTACAAAGCAAAGACCGTACCGCTGAGCCACGCTGTCCCTGTGTGTACATATGTATGTGTGTGTGAGTGTGTGTGTACGCGAGTGTACTGTGTGTTTCGTGCGGCTATGTAGTTTAATGGTGTGACACTCGCTTTCGGATCGGAAGGTCCTGGGTTCGAGCCTCGCTCAGCTCATAGATGAGTCCTTGGAGAAGGCTCTTTACTCACATTCTCTCACCGTACTCGGGTGTAAAATGAGTACCTGGTCGTTAACAGCGTTGTCTCTGTCCGAAAAAAAAATGAATGTCGCCGAACAGGCGTTATGTCTCGTCCTACATGTTACGTGTTGCTGTTGGTCATGGAGCCTTTGTAAAACGCTTTGAGCACGTTTAGTGGATATTGCGCTATATTAAAGCACAATGTTAACCTCACTTTACTGACATCTTCTTTGGTGAGTACAGTTACTGAACTCAACGCACTCTGCGGCAATGTGATCATGTGGTATGTACGGCCGTTATAGATGAAATTATATCAACGTGTACATATATGCAGGTCCGACAACCGATCGAAATTATGGGCTTAGTTTAACATTGTTGTAATGGATAATATTTTGCGTCATTTTTGGGTTTTTTTTTTTTTGTTTGCTGAGATTTCCAGTACAACAATGAGCCCATAATAGATTTGGTTGTCAGGCCTGAAAATAAGTGCACGTTGCATTTTATGAATGCAGAGATAATAACAAGGAGGGAGAAGAGAAGCCGTGTGTAAGAAGACAACAGAGAATAAAAACTTGGCGGCAAAAGGGATTTGAACCCGCGTTCCCATCGCCGCAAAAATTTTCATTATTTGTACGCTTTCGTATCGGAAGGTACTGGGTTCGAGCCTCTCTCGGCGCATAGCTGAGTCCCTGGAAAAGGCTCTTTACCCGCATTCTCTCACCGTACTCGGGTGTAAAATGAGTACTTAGCCGTTAAAGCGCTGTCTCTGTCCAAAAAAGAAAATTTATACTATCGCTTAACAGAGGAGTCATGTCTTGTTCTTGTTGTACATGTTACGTGTTGCTGTTGATCAGGGACCACTTGTAAAGCGCTTTGAGCACATTGAGTGGATATTGCGCTATATAAAATATCAAGTTCTTTAAAACTTTTTCTTTAACTCTCTCCTTACCAGCCATTTACAGAATTTCCCCCAAAACTTCACACCCACCCAACACAAAAACAGACAAAACTTCACACCCACCCAACACAAAAACAGACCAAACTTCACACCCACCCAACACAAAAACAGACAAAACTTCACACCCACCCAACACAAAAACAGACAAAACTTCACACCCACCCAACACAAAAACAGACAAAACTTCACACCCGCCCAACAAAAAAACAGACAAAACTTCACACCCACCCAACACAAAAACAGACAAAACTTCACACCCGCCCAACACAAAAACAGACAAAACTTCACACCCGCCCAACAAAAAAACAGACAAAACTTCACACCCACCCAACACAAAAACAGACAAAACTTCACACCCACCCAACACAAAAACAGACAAAACTTCACACCCACCCAACACAAAAACAGACCAAACTTCACACCCACCCAACACAAAAACAGACAAAACTTCACACCCACCCAACACAAAAACAGACAAAACTTCACACCCACCCAACACAAAAACAGACAAAACTTCACACCCGCCCAACAAAAAAACAGACAAAACTTCACACCCACCCAACACAAAAACAGACAAAACTTCACACCCGCCCAACACAAAAACAGACAAAACTTCACACCCGCCCAACAAAAAAACAGACAAAACTTCACACCCACCCAACACAAAAACAGACAAAACTTCACACCCACCCAACACAAAAACAGACAAAACTTCACACCCACCCAACACAAAAACAGACAAAACTTCACACCCGCCCAACAAAAAAACAGACAAAACTTCACACCCACCCAACACAAAAACAGACAAAACTTCACACCCACCCAACACAAAAACAGACAAAACTTCACACCCGCCCAACAAAAAAACAGACAAAACTTCACACCCGCCCAACACAAAAACAGACAAAACTTCACACCCGCCCAACACAAAAACAGACAAAACTTCACACCCGCCCAACACAAAAACAGACAAAACTTCACACCCACCCAACACAAAAACAGACAAAACTTCACACCCGCCCAACACAAAAACAGACAAAACTTCACACCCACCCAACACAAAAACAGACAAAACTTCACACCCACCCAACACAAAAACAGACATTTCTTACTCAAACAGAAAAGCAACAAGAACATTCTATACATAATATTGTTCGACAATATGAGTTCTATTACAGAATGTCAAGTTTTTAGTGATATAGATAGAACGAATAAAACATCACTCTGGTCTTTGTTATTGTTTTTTTCCATCCGCGTTTATGAGTAATTCTCACTAAACTGTGTTAACCAGACTATAAACGTTCATGGTTACATACAGTTTTGTGTGTTGGTCATTTATATTTCCGGATGGCAATGTTGTGAGCTTCTGAGCCAAGCGCATATTATCTACAGTAAAAAGAAATGACATCTGGATGAGAAAAGTGACGGTTGCATCGTAACAAATGTGACGATTTTCCAATAGGTGGTAAGGAGAGGGTTAAAAACTATTATCTTCTGGCGTGTCTATCAGTAGACACTACATTCTTGTCGATATCAACAAAACCACCTGGTGCCCTCAATTTTCTGAGCGTTGGGATTTGAATGTGAACGGGAATAGTCAGGTTGCTGGCTATGAAGGGTTTTACGACACTTTGAGGTCATATCAGCGCCAGTTAAACAAAAGAAAATGGTATAGTAAAAAGTTCTAGAGTTACATTTAAAGCACCCAAGAAAAATTACGACAAAGGGAACTGGGAACACAAATAGGGAACAGATGTAGATTCTAAAAACACACAATCAATGTATTTAGTTTGAGATCACCTAAAAGTCTCATCTAGCACAGGTTCTCGCTAAGAGGGATACAATCACATGTTTACAAATCATATATGATACATAAACAAAACATAATACAGTGCAAAACAGAGAGATGATTTACAAGGAAAAAAAATATCATCTCCCAAAACTAACTAAACATTTGACTGTTTCCCTCTCAGCCAAAGACTACAGTCTTGGTCCGAACAAAACCAAGTAATCTCATTCCAAGACAAAGACAGAAAGCAATTGGAAAACAGATACAGGGGTATAGAAGACACAGTAAGTGCCTCCCTGCCTACTATGAGAGGTCGGGAACCCCACCCAGGGGTATAGAAGACACAGCAAGTACCTCCCTGGCCACTATGAGAGGTCAGGAACCCCACCCAGGGGGCATAGAAGACACAGTAAGTACCTCCCTGCCCACTATGGGAGGTCAGGAACCCCACCCAGGGGTATAGAAGACACAGTAAGTACCTCCCTACCCACTATGGGAGGCCAGGAATCCCACCCAGGGGGATAGAAGACACAGCAAGTACCTCCCTGGCCACTATGGGAGGTCAGGAACCCCACCCAGGGGTATAGAAGACACAGTAAGTACCTCCCTGCCCACTATGGGAGGTCAGGAACCCCACCCAGGGGGATAGAAGACACAGTAAGTACCTCCCTGCCCACTATGGGAGGCCAGGAACCCCACCAAGGGGGATAGAAGACACAGCAAGTACCTTCCTTTCCGCTATGAAAGGTCAGGAACCCCACTCAGAATGTGAACGGAGGACCCAATGATCACCACAATTGGTACTCTTGCCTTAACTCAACATGGGGTAGGTCATCAAATGACGTCATAATACTTGATGGGTTATAATCGACGCACACCTATTTTCAGGACCTATAACCCAATTCATTAAGGGCTCAGTGTTGTAATGGAAATCTCAAAGAAAAAATTAAGGACGCAAAATATTGGTCATAATAACAATATTAAACTAGGCCCATAATTGCGTTCGGATGTCAGACCTGTATATATGTACACATTGGTTACAGTCAAAGCAATACAACGATATTTGTGACCCAAAAAAGATCCAGTATCTGTGACCGTCTGCAATCGCTCAAACTCCTGGGCCACTAGCCACTCAGTTCTACAGAATCAGGGTGCTCCAAAAGTATAGGCTTCAATTTAATTGCGAAAACTGATAGAATGGACGTTTCAGGTTTCCCCTTTATCAACAAATAGGATGTATGAAACACTACAGATGAATTAGGTGATGCGGCAGTGGCGTTAATAAGATGAACAAACAAGACATTGATGGGCAGGAAATAGTAGTCTCTTCTGTAAGGAAGCACGGAGAAGAAGAAGAAAAAGAAGAAGAAGAAGGAGAAGAAGAAGAAGAAGAAGAAGAAGAAGAAGAAGAAGAAGAAGAAGAAGAAGAAGAAGAAGAAGAAGAAGAAGAAGAAGAAGAAGAAGAAGAAGAAGAAGAAGAAGAAGAAGAAGAAGAAGAAGAAGAAGAAGAAGAAGAAGAAGAAGAAGAAGAAGAAGAAGAGAAGAAGAAGAAGAAGAAGAAGAAGAAGAAGAAGAAGAAGAAGAAGAAGAAGAGAAGAAGAAGAAGAAGAAGAAGAAGAAGAAGAAGAAGAAGAAGAAGAAGAAGAAGAAGAAGAAGAAGAAGAAGAAGAAGAAGAAGAAGAAGGAGGAGAAGGAGCTGGAGGAGAAGATGTAGACGAATAGGAGGAAGAATCATTTCTAATTAGTGCAGGCATTTCTCATCAAGAGAGACATCAAATGAAGTCTCTTATCCCTCTCTTCGCGGCTTTATAAAATGTAATACGAGGACCTGGCAATCAACAGCGTTGTCTCTGTCCAAAAAAAATAATTGTAATAATAATAATAATAATAATAATAATAATAATAATAATAATAATACTAATAATATATAATAATAATAATAATAATAATAATAATAATAATAATAAATAATAATAATAATAATAATAATAATAATAATAATAATAATAATAATAATAATAATAATAATAATAATAATATATTAATAATAATAATAATAATAATAATAATAATAATAATAGTATTAATAATAATAATAATAATAATAATAATAATAATAATAATAATAATAATAATAATAATAATATAATAATAATAATAATAATGAATAATAATAATAATAATAATAATATAATAATAATAGTATTAATAATAATAATAATAATAATAATAATAACAATAATAATAATAATAATAATAAATAATAATAATAATAATAATAATAATAATAATAATAATAATAATAATAATAATAATAAAACAATAATAATAATAATAATAATAATAATAATAATAATAATAATAATAATAATAATAATAATAATAATAATAATAATAATAATAATAATAATAATAATAATAATAATAATAATAATAATAATAATAATAATAATAATAATAATAATAATAATAAAACAATAATAATAGCGACTCTACATCGATAACAACAACAGTGTTAGTGATAACAGTATATTATTTTTAGTCGTTGATTACATCAATAAACTACAACAGGCAAACAGTTTATACAACATTACCATTAGACATAATTTGACATTATTATCAGGACTGCCAGATTGGCCGGTGTGTGGCCAAAATTAGTTACAGAGAGACTCGTGTTTCTATTTTTAAAAATGAGCTTTTATATAGAGCAATATCCACTAAACGTGCTCAAAGCCTTTTACAAGGGGTCCCTGGCCAACAGCAACACCTAACATGTAGCATGGGCCACACGCCTGTTAGGCGATATTATATATTTATTTTTTGGAAAGAGACAACGCTGTTAACGGCGACTCGTTCCTCAAATAGGTCACAGCAAGATGACGTCACTCAGGTCTTTGTTATTGTTTTTTGGTAATGCTCACTGAACTGTATTAACCAGACTATAAACGTTCATGGATACACACAGTTTTGTCGTTATATTTCCGGATGGCAATGTTGTGAGCTTCTTAGCCAAGCGCATACTATCTATATATCGACACGTTTGAAGTCGAAATTGGCCAGAAGGTTCTTTGGCCACGTGACCACCTGGCAGGCCTGATTATATTACAATATGTCAGATAAACAAACACACAAACACACACATACACACAGACACACACACACACATACACGACAGAGATAAGCGTGTAAATGCTATGTGTTGAGATAAAATACTCACAACATCCGCCAGCCGGATATAACGTCAAAGCACACAGAAAATAAACTATGCCATAACCTTTAATTTAACGTTTATAATAGTCTGATAGAATTTAATGAGAACTAATCACCAAAAATGACATGTCTAGAAAACAATTACAAAGAGCTGAGTGTCGTCATTTGCCTTCCTTCTATGGGGTCTCATGGTTTCAAATGATCTTTTTCAACATTCAAAGCTTGACATTGGGTTGTCCCAGTGATATTCTATGATAATGACAATACAACGAATGCCCTTACGTATAAAATTAAATAAAATTTCGAAGGGCTCTTTGCTTGGCGAATAAATATGTTGACTCGCTTATAATAAATACAAATTTACTTTGTTATTCATCCCATAGAGGATGTGCGTTGTCTCTAGGGTCTATTCCTAGGAAAGACTGGAATAATCTAGGTGACAGCCGCAGTGCAGCGCCGCAAATTGAACTTGGGCGAGGTGACTTGCTTAGGACCAGACATCGCAGCCGGGGCGCAGGATCGAACTCAAAACCTTTCCGGTACGAAGCCACGACTGTACCCATAAATAAATAAATATTGAGCTTTTATATAGGGCAATATCCACTAAATGTCAAAACCTTTCCGGTACGAAGCCACGACTGTACCCATAAATAAATAAATATTGAGCTTTTATATAGGGCAATATCCACTAAATGTGCTCAAAGCGCTTTACAAGGGGTCCATGACCAACAGCAACACGTAACATGTAGAACGAAACATGACGCCTGTTAGGCGATATTCCAATTTTGTTTTCTGACAGAGCCAACGTTGTCAACGAAAAGGTACTCATTTTACACCTGAGTACGGTGAGAAGATATGAGTAAAGAGCCTTTTCCAAGGACTCAACTATGCGCCGAGCGAGGCTTGAACCCAGGGCGTTGCGATCCGAAAGCGAGTGTCATACCTCAAGGCCACATAGCCGCATGAGCCCTGCTACCTCCTATGTCAACTAACCCCCCCCCCCCCCCGCATTTCTATAATATCTTCTAAGCCCATTATACAAGCCAAGATTTAGTCGAAATCTAATTCGAAATATTGTTAATG
Source organism: Berghia stephanieae (assembly GCF_034508935.2). NCBI lineage: Eukaryota > Metazoa > Mollusca > Gastropoda > Nudibranchia > Aeolidiidae > Berghia > Berghia stephanieae. Next base: position 1,687,232 of record NC_088374.1, on the reverse strand, counting down.
TGATATTATAATAAACATCATTTCCCTTTTCAACGTGGGCGAAGCGACAACAGAACAGCCTGATAAGCATTACCTCACTCAACCCAAACACCGACTATATCCGTAGTTTACACCCGGGGTTACTTTTACCCCATGCCTATTTATTAAATTTTTCTGAGATAAATTATATGTGTAGTATCAAAGCTAATGATTTTAGTTTTTACATGTTAATGATAGTTGAATAAAACTATCTATGTACATGCTCATTTTTTATACATTTTTTTCAGTTTTGAAAAGTAGCAAAATAATCTCTAGGATTGAGTGAGATAACTCTCTCCTTACCAGCCATTTTCAGGATTTTCCCCCAAACTGCACACCAAAATAACATAAAAACACAATATCTAGCAGTAAAGTAATTTCCATACACAATTTCTTTATTAAAAGATAATCTATAACACACTGTTCGTTTTCTTTAAATTTTATGATGTGCAAAAGAAATTTGAAAAAGAAAATTATTGGCTGCATCGTAACGAATGTGACAATTTTCATATGGTTGGTAAGTAGAGGGTTAACCCTTTCCATACCAACTACAGGAAAATTGTCACATCCGATTCGTTACGATGCAGCCAACATTTATCTTATTAAAATGTCTTTTGTACATCATAAAATTTAAAGAAAATGAACAGTGTATGGTAGAGTATGTTGGTTAATAAAGAAATTGCAAGAACTTACTGTTATTGTGTTTGAGTGATAAAGAATCTATTTGTGTGTTGGTTGGGTGTGAAGTTTTGGGGAAATCCTGAAAATGGCTGGTAAGGAGAGAGCTAATGCTAAATGGGTCACCTATAGATAGTATGCGCTTGGCTAAGAAGCTCATAACATTGCCATCCGGAAGTATAACGGACCAACACACAAAACTGTGTGTATCCATGAACGTTTATAGTCTGGTTAATACAGTTTAGTGAGCATTACTCATAAACGCGGATGGCAAAAAAACAATAACAAAGCCTGAGTGACGTCATCTTCGAACTATCTATATGAACTACTGGCACTGGGTCCATGTAAAATCAGATTTATTCTCCTCCATAAAACAGACAAACTCACCCCAAGTCTGCTATTTCTGGTAATAAATTCCATTTTCAGCATCTTCAACATCCCGGGAGAATACCGTTTTGTGGCGAGGGGTCACATATTGTGTATGTTATAGACTCTACTTGTTGGTAACAACAAGAGATGAAGTGAATAGACAAGTGCCAGAAGACAATAGAGATGATGTGAATAGACAAGTGCCAGAAGACAATAGAGATGACGTGAATAGACAAGTGCCAGAAGACAATAGAGATGAAGTGAATAGACAAGTACCAGAAGACAATAGAGATGATGTGAATAGACAAGTGCCAGAAGACAATAGAGATGAAGTGAATAGACAAGTGCCAGAAGACAATAGAGATGATGTGAATAGACAAGTGCCAGAAGACAATAGAGATGATGTGAATAGACAAGTGCCAGAAGACAATGATGTGAATAGACAAGTACCAGAAGACAATAGAGATGATGTGAATAGACAAGTGCCAGAAGACAATAGAGATGATGTGAATAGACAAGTGCCAGAAGACAATAGAGATGATGTGAATAGACAAGTGCCAGAAGACAATAGAGATGAAGTGAATAGACAAGTGCCAGAAGACAATAGAGATGATGTGAATAGACAAGTACCAGAAGACAATAGAGATGATGTGAATAGACAAGTGCCAGAAGACAATAGAGATGGAGTGAATAGACAAGTACCAGAAGACAATAGAGATGATGTGAATAGACAAGTACCAGAAGACAATATAGATGATGTGAATAGACAAGTGCCAGAAGACAATAGAGATGATGTGAATAGACAAGTGCCAGAAGACAATAGAGATGATGTGAATAGACAAGTGCCAGAAGACAATAGAGATGAAGTGAATAGACAAGTGCCAGAAGACAATAGAGATGATGTGAATAGACAAGTACCAGAAGACAATAGAGATGATGTGAATAGACAAGTGCCAGAAGACAATAGAGATGATGTGAATAGACAAGTGCCAGAAGACAATAGAGATGATGTGAATAGACAAGTGCCAGAAGACAATAGAGATGAAGTGAATAGACAAGTACCAGAAGACAATAGAGATGAAGTGAATAGACAAGTACCAGAAGACAATAGAGATGAAGTGAATAGACAAGTACCAGAAGACAATAGAGATGATGTGAATAGACAAGTGCCAGAAGACAATAGAGATGATGTGAATAGACAAGTGCCAGAAGACAATAGAGATGATGTGAATAGACAAGTGCCAGAAGACAATAGAGATGAAGTGAATAGACAAGTACCAGAATACAATAGAGATGAAGTGAATAGACAAGTGCCAGAAGACAATAGAGATGAAGTGAATAGACAAGTGCCAGAAGACAATAGAGATGTAGTGAATAGACAAGTACCAGAAGACAATAGAGATGATGTGAATAGACAAGTGCCAGAAGACAATAGAGATGAAGTGAATAGACAAGTGCCAGAAGACAATAGAGATGAAGTGAATAGACAAGTGCCAGAAGACAATAGAGATGAAGTGAATAGACAAGTGCCAGAAGACAATAGAGATGAAGTGAATAGACAAGTGCCAGAAGACAATAGAGATGAAGTGAATAGACAAGTACCAGAAGACAATAGAGATGAAGTGAATAGACAAGTACCAGAAGACAATAGAGATGAAGTGAATAGACAAGTACCAGAAGACAATAGAGAATCACATTTTCGCGGCGGTGGTGGGGTTTGAACCTGCGACCTTATTGGTACGACAATTCCGCCTGGCCGGTGAGAGCGTGACTCTACCGTATGAGCTAACCACGAACACAAAAATATTCGTATCAAACTCAAGTCATTTCTAGAGTTCTCTCTCTCATCGACTTCTGGAGACCGCGGGTTCACCACACAACCATCGCGAAGTTACCTGGCTAGCAGTTAAGCTTAATAGCCAATATTCTCAACACAAACATATAACATAGAAACGATTTGCTTTTCTGTTTGAGTCAGAACAATCTATTTTTGTGCTGGGTGGGGTGTGATGATTGGGTGTGTGTGTGTGTGTGTGTGTGTGTGTGTGTGGGTGTGTGGTTGTGTGGGTATGTGTGTGTGTGGGTGTGTGGGTGGGGTGTGATGATTGGGGGTGTGGGGTGGGGGGTGTGTGATGATTGGGGGTGTGGGGTGGGGGGGGTGATTCTAAACATGGCTGGTTAGGGATGAATTAATCAAGAATTCAATTCCAATGGGCATGATGATCTATATTAATTTTCCATGTGCTCGAGGTCATTGGTCACATTGCAAAATGTACTCAAAGTGGCCTCCACAATGAAAAGTGTTCATAGATTTTGAACTATCTAACACTACGATTGGTCATTGTGTTAAGCTTGACACATGGGCATGTTTACGACTTTCATAAACAAAGCAACGTGTTTACATTTGTTCAGAAATGTCCAATCGTTGGACAGCAACAAATCACGTGATTGATGACTCGGTTGGACGAAAACATGAATATAGACCGCTCCCATTGAAGGCTGCTTTTACAAAACTCCCTCACTCAGTTTTTTTTCCCATTTTGAGATATTGAGAATTATCTCCCCTACAATTTCTCATTCGGTTTATCATTTTATCATATTATTTAAACTTTAAATTCACGCAAATCTTGGGAAGTTTTTGTGCTGAATGGTGCTAACTAACAACGTGACTTTTTAATCTAGGTATTTTTTTATTAGTATTATGTGCGTTTTATTATGTGCAGAGTTTTAACACGTTTAAAATGTAAAACCCTAAAAACTGTGGAGTGATCCTCGACAATATTGGAGGTTTCCACAAGAAGAAGAAGAAGAAGAAGAAGAAGAAGAAGAAGAAGAATAAGGCTTATGTATCAGTTTATTCCATCGATGGAAAATCTCAAAAATTATAAAAATTGACATAAAGTGATTTGGACAACCAGACTTCA
>NC_088374.1:1675743-1680743 GCF_034508935.2 Berghia stephanieae | reverse complement strand
TAAAGTGAAACAGCTGCTCTATTGTCTCTGTATTATTTACGTTAATATCGACTGTAGCCAAAGTGAACATATTCGAAGGTCTGATAACCGAGCGCAATTAAGGGCCGGAATTAACAAAGTTGTAATGGACGATCTTATACGTTTGTTTCAGAGTATTTCCATTCCAACAATGGCACCATTACAATTTGGGTTATCAGACCTGCAGAAAAGTACACGTTGACTGAAGCTTGTCACCTGTTGTTCTTTCAAAGCTGCAGCTCTCCTTGCAATCAACAATTGTCGCTCTGCGTCCATTTTGGCTTTGGCTTGGATGAGCTGTTGATGGTGAAATGGAGAAGACATAATGTAGAATGTGCGGCTATGTGATCTAATGTTGATGGTGAAATGGAGAAGAAATATTGTAGATTGTGCGACTATGTGAATATAATGGATGGATAGAATAAAAGATGAAGAAGTATGGAAAAGAACACAGCAGAAACCAGTGAGAGAGAAAATAGGAAGAAGACGATGGAGGTGGATTGGACACACGCTTAGAAAGAATGACTCCACTATAACAAAGAAAGTATTGGACTGTAACCCTCAGGGCAGAAGATCAAGGGGAAGGCCACGAGGAGCATGGAGAAGAATGAAAGAGGCTGATATACCGAGAAGTGGTAAGACATGGAATGAGATTAAAAAGATAGCTCAGGACAGAGAAGGATGGAAATTGTTTGTCTGTGGCCTATACCCTGACCCAGGGTGAAAAAGGCAATGATGATGATGATGATGATGATGATGATGATGATGATGATGATGATGATGATGATGATGATGATGATGATGATGATGCTATGTGATCAACTGGTATGACACTATCTTTCGGATCGGAAGGTCCTCGGTTCGAGACCGAATCGCTCTGAGCGGCGCGAAGTTTTGTCTCTGGGAAAGGCACTTTTATCACATTTTCTCACCGTACTCAGAAGTTAAATGAGTACCCGGCACTTAAAAGCAATTTCTCTGGTCGCAAAAATTGCAATATTGGCTACCGGGCATTATGTCTCGTTCTACGATGTTAAGTGTTGCTGTTGGATTGGAACCCCTTGTAAAGTGCCTTGATCACGTTTTGTCAAATCAATATAATTTAAGGATGTGTGCTGTACCGAAAAGTGTCTTTTAAATTAGGATGTTCATTCATTCATTCATTCATTAATTTGTTCATTCATTCATTCATTCATTCATTCATTCATTCATTCATTCATTCATTCATTCATTCATTCAATCATTGATTGATTGATTGATTGATTGATTGATTCATTCATTCATTCATTCATTCATTCATTCATTCATTCATTCATTCATTCATTCATCCATTCGTTCATTCGTTCATTCGTTCATTCGTTCATTCATTCATTCATTCGTTGATATTAATTCATTCCTTCATTCGATCTTTCATTCATTCATTCGTTTACATTAATTAATTCATTCATAAATTCATTCATTCATTCATTCATCATTCATTCATACATTCGATCGTTCATTCATACACTCATTCGTTCACATTAATTAATTCATTCATAAATTCATTAATTCATTCATTCATCCCATGATCTGACGATCGTCAAGGGACATGTGGGGGGGGGGGTTCACACGGGATGTAGCTCTCACCACTTTCCACCATTCATCTGTATTGTTGACCTTCACCAAGAGGTCTTCCATCTTCATTCCTGTCCATTCCTGGATATTGTCCATCCAAACTTTCCTTTGTCTTCCTCTTCTTCTTCTTCCTCCTGCAAGTGCGGCTTTGTGGTCTAGTGGTATAACACTCGCTTTCGGATCTGAAGGTTCTGGGTTCGAACTTCGCTCGGCGCATAGTTGAGTCCTTGGAAAAGGCTCTTTACTCTCATTCATTCAAGTTTAAAATAAATACCTGGCCGTTGTCAGCGTTGGCTCTGTTGGAAAAAAATGTAATATCGACTAACAGGCGTCATGTCCCGTCCTACATGTTAAGTGTTGCTGTTGGCCAGAGACCCCATGTAAAGCGCTTTGAGCACGTTTAGTGGATATTTCTCTATATAAAAGCACAATTCTTAAAAGGGTAGCCTTCATCACAAACCTTCATGCCTCTCGTCGTTGCTAGACCGTGTTGAGAGCTTTCATTTTATTATTGTTCTCCGATCTAGATGGAATTTTGATCTGGACCTGTGTCTCCTTTGTTCAGAAAAGTCAAGCAATGTTAATAATGATCAGTGGACGGATGGCTGACAATAGAAAATTATTGTCCTTCTGTATGTCATTTTGCATCCTCATCATCATCATCATCATCATCATCATCATCATCATCATCATCATCATCATCATCATCATCATCATCATCATCAACATTACCATCATCATCATCATCATCATCATCATCATCATCATCATCATCATCATCATCATCATCATCATCATCATCATCATCATCATCATCATCATCATCAACATTACCATCATCATCATCATCATCATCATCATCATCATCATCATCATCATCATCATCATCATCATCATCATCATCATCATCATCATCATTACCATCACCTTACCTGTTGTCGTTGTTCAAGAAGAAGCTGTTGTTCCCGCTTTCTCAGCTCTTCCTCCCGTTTCTGTGTGTAAAAGAGAACAAAACAAATAGAACCACATTAAATAAACACGTGTAGCTTAATACAAAAAGGGGGGGGGGAGGGGAGGGGGCTCAACAATAATGACGTCACTTCCCTCGTAATGATGCCCAGTAACTGGTTCTAAACTATCGGAACAATGGCGGATGCCATTATCTCCATCACCACCCTTATGAAATACTTCTCCGAGGAGCACAAAGGTTTATCCAGAGGTGAAAAACATCATAAATCTGATTATCTTTTGACTTTTTGAACATTCTGATCACATGACATATGAAAAGGGTGATGACATCATCATTTTTGCATTATTTCCATGAGCCCATCGTAACAATTTGGGTTATTAGACCTGCGAATAAGTACACGTCGCCCCAAATATTCACCTTCATGATGATCATTTGTTGCTGCCTAATCTTGGCTTCCTGTATAGCGATCTTGGCGGCCACTTCCGGTTTCCACATACACACGTTCTTGCATCCGTCGTTGCAGCAATATTTCTGGGCCGGACACAGCTTGGACGTTCCACACTCGTTAGCCCCGCCTCCGAAAATTGAATAGCATGAGGAGTCAGGGCATTTTCCTGGGGAGGAAATGTAAACATCAACATTGAATCATAATAATAATGAACAATTAATCAACATCATCATCGTCAGCATCATCATCATCACCATCATCATCATCATCATTATCACCATCATCATCATCATAGCATGTCGCTCCAACACAGAACCCACTCCACAGCATCTGGGGAGCAGACTCTTAGGTCATGGTCAGTGCAGCTGGGCCCATCCTGGCAGTCTCTAACGATGTGCTCCGTCGTCTGCCCTCGGCATCCACATGTATACAAACTAGTCTCAGCCAGTCCCCACTTTTTCATGTTTCCATCTGTTTTCCCGAGTTTTGCCCGTGCTCTGTTCAGTGTTACCAATTAATTCCTGGGGAGCTATATTCCGTAGGGCAGTTCTTCTCTCGGAACTTCAACGGCTTCATTTGCATGATTGTCCCACTCATTTCCATGAGGAAAGTCTGTATACAGCTGCATGATTAGTGTTGGTGCTTTCTTTGGTCGTGAAGCTCGTTCTCGACTCCAGTCTACTTGTCGCTAGTTTGCGGTAAATTCAGAATAATATTGTTGAGCTTGAGCTTTTTATATAGCGCAATATCCACTAAACGTGCTCAAAGCGCTTTACAAGGGGTCCCTGGCCAACAGCAACACATAACATGTAGGACGAGACATGACGCCTGTCAGGCGATATTACAAATTTTTGGGACAGAGACAACGCTGTTAACGGCCAGGTACTCATTTTACACCTGAGTACGGTGAGAGAATGTGAGTAAAGAGCCTTCTCCAAGGACTCAACTATGCGCCGAGCGAGGCTCGAACCCAGGATCCTCCGATCCGAAAGCGAGTGTCGTACCACTAGACCACATAGCCGCAAGTTCTCAAGTAAATATCGACCAAGACCTTAAAATCGGGAGCTGGTATGGAACGAGGCAGACATGAAGGTACATGACAGGGAGGAATGGAAAATCTGGACTGTTCACTGTGTCAAAGACATGGGATGGGACGAGGCATCACAGGACAGGGAGGAATGTTGACAATGTGTCAAAGACATGGGATGGGACGAGGCATCACAGGACAGGGAGGAATGGTGACAATGTGTCAAAGACATGGGATGGGACGAGGCATCACAGGACAGGGAGGAATGGTGACAATGTGTCAAAGACATGGGATGGGACGAGGGGGACATGACAGGGAGGAATGGTGACAATGTGTCAAAGACATGGGATGGGACGAGTGGGACATGACAGGGAGGAATTTTGACAATGTGTCAAAAACATGGGATGGGACGAGTCATCGAAGGACAGGGAGGAATGGTGACAATGTGTCAAAGACATGGGATAGGACGAAGCATCACATGACAGGGAGGAATGGTGACAATTTGTCAAAGACATGGGATGGGTCGAGGCATCACAGAACAGGGAAGAATGGTGACAATGTGTCAAAGACATGGGATGGGACGAGGGGGACATGACAGGGAGGAATGGTGACAATGTGTCAAAGACATGGGATGGGACGAGGGGGACATGACAGGGAGGAATGGTGACAATGTGTCAAAGACATGGGATGGGACGAGGCATCACAGAACAGGGAGGAATGGTGACAATGTGTCAAAGACATGGGATGGGACGAGGCATCACAGGACAGGGAGGAATGGTGACAATTTGTCAAAGACATGGGATGGGTCGAGGCATCACAGAACAGGGAGGAATGGTGACAATGTGTCAAAGACATGGGATGGGACGAGGCATCACAGAACAGGGAGGAATGGTGACAATGTGTCAAAGACATGGGATGGACGA
>NC_088374.1:1665416-1670416 GCF_034508935.2 Berghia stephanieae | reverse complement strand
AGGTGTCCAAAATACCTTAGTTTTCTTGTTTTTATTACTTTCATTAGGGTCGGTCGATATCAAGGATGTCACAGACTTCTTGATTTGTTTTCTTTTCTTTCCAACTGATTTTTCCAAGGCGACGGAAAGTCCACATTTCAAAGGCCTCAATTCTTTTCTCTATTTGTTTGTTCAAGGTCCATGGTTCTGAGCCGTAGAGAAGTGTTGAGTGGACATAACATTTGAGTATTCTTATTCTCGTTTTCATCTGCGTTTGTTGCGAAGTTAAAATGTTATTCAGTTGGCTGAACCTCGACTTAGCTATAGCAATCCTGTTTTTCACTTCCAGCTCCTCCTTTCCGTTGTTGGTCATTGTCTGTCCAAGATATTTAAAAGAATCTACTTGTTCAATATTTTGATTATTAATTTGGACTTTGCCCTTTTTTCAGGCTTCTTTGACATGACCATTACCTTCGTCTTTTGAACATTCATCTCTGGACCCTTTGCTGTACTGTTCAGGTTTACTTGATTTGCAAGGATCTGTAGATTTGTCTCGTTCGATGCCAACAATACTGTATCATCTGCATATCTCAGATTATTTATCCTCCTACCTCCAATAACAATACCTGGAATGTGCTCGGTTTTACGGAAGATAAACTCTGTGTACAGGTTAAATAGATATGGAGAGGGGATACATCCATGACGAACTCCTCTTTTAATTGGCGTGAAAGGTGACAGATCGCCCTGAATCCTGATGGCTGCTTTTTGATGCCAATATAGATTTGTGATTAGCCGTATATTTTTGCCATCAATGCCTGCCTTTTCCAGACATGTCATTAATTCTCCATGCTGTACCCTATCACATGCTTTTGCGTAATCGATAAAGCATGCATAGATTTCTTTTTGATGATCAAGGTATTTTTGTGTGATATTATTTAAACAGAAAATTGCTTCCCTTGTCCCATTATTTTTTCTAAAGCCAAACTGTACATCGCCAACTTCATTATCGATGGTAGACCTGATTCTTTCTAGGATGATTTTCAATAATAATTTAGTTACCAGGGGCATCAGACTTATTGTGCGGAAATCACTGCAAGTTGTCGCCTTTGGTTTTTTCGGTAGGGTGATGTAAACCGATTTGGCAAGTTCGTCTGGAATATAGCCTGTATTGTAAATACTATTAAAGAGATCTGTTAGTTTCACAATTGAGAATTCTTTCAAAATTTTTAGCATTTCTGTTAGAATGCCATCTTCACCCTCAGCCTTGCCATCTTTCATATTTCTCAATGCATTTTCTATCTCACATGTGAGTATTGGAGGACCGTCAGTGTTGCTTGGCAAAGGTATTTGGTGCCTGTCATCATCGAATAACTCGCCAATGTATTGACACCATCTTTCCTTTATATCCTCTTTCTCAAATAATATTTTACCATTCTTGTCTTTAATATAGTTATTGTTGTTAGTGGTGCGTTTTTTGCCCGAAATTTGTCTTATTTTCTCGTGGGCTGCTTTTCCATCTAGGCCAAATATTTCGATCATCCTGCATTTGTGGTTAAGCCAATTTTCTTTTGCTATGCGACATTTGTGTTGGCTTTTCTTATTCAGCGCTTCATACTCTGGTGATCAGAATGTATAAAATTAAAAATATGATCAAATAAATAATGTTTGTTTTTCCTCTGGATTCACTTTTATGCTTGTCTGAGAAATATTTCATAAAGGTGTTTAGAGCCAGTTACTAAGTTACTATGCGTCATTAGGAGGAAGCGACGTCACGACTGTTGAATAGTATTCTCACTAAACTGTATTTACCTGACTATAGATAGTATGCGCTTGGCTAAGAAACTCACAACATTTCAATCCGGGAGTATAACGGACCAACACACAAAACTGTGTGTAACCTTGAACGTTTATAGTCAGGTTAATACAGTTCATTGAGCATTACTCATAAACGCGGATGGCAAAATACAATAACAAACACCTGAGTGACGTCATCTTCGAACTATCTATAGCTGAGTCCTGAGAAAAGGCTCTTTAGTCTGTGTGCCGCTATCGGATCAGAAGGTCATAAACGCGGATGGCAAAAAGCTATAACAAAGACCTGAGTGACGTCAACTTCATTCTATCTACAATGCGTGTTTAACAAGCAGCACAGGTAAAGCTCGAAAAAAAACACCACAGATTTATCTGTCAAGAGTAACAACGGACATGTTTATTGTTTGGATATGATTGCACTGTCAGACCAGACTTGCCAGGACATTCCTCTGGCTACAATGTGTGTGGATCGTGGATCCTGAACAGGAAGCACAATCAATAGGGATATATATATATATATATATATATATATATATATATATATATATAATATTATTACTAATCAGATGCAGTCTCTCTATCTCTCTCTCTCTTTCTATTTCACTATCTCTCTCTCTATCTCTCTTTCTACCTCTCTCTCTTTCTCTCTCTCTTTATCCCCCCCCTCTCTCTCCCTCTATCTATCTCTCTATCTTTCTATCTCACTCTCTCTCTATCTCTCTCTCCCTGTCTCTCTCTCTCCCTCTCTCTATATCTCTCTCTATCCACCTCTCTCTCTCTCTCTCTCTCTCTCTCTCTCTCTCTATATATATATATATATATATATATATATATATATATATATATATATATATATATAAACGTGGCTCAGCGGTACGGTGTTTGCTTTCTACAGGCAAGGTACCGAGTTCGATCAACCGCCGCTGTACTGTGTGGCCTTGAGCAAGTCACCTCAATTTGCGGCACTGCACTGCGGCTGACGCCTGGGTTATTCCAGTCATCCCTTGGAATAGACCCTAGAGACAAATTTCCCCTAAAGGATGAATAAAGGGAATTATGTTATATTTTTATATGTATTTGTATGAAGAAGAAGAAGAAGAAGAAGAAGAAGAAGAAGAAGAAGAAGAAGAAGAAGAAGAAGAAGAAGAAGAAGAAGAAGAGCCAGTTACTAAGTTACTATGCGTCATTACGAGGGAAGTGACGTCACGACTGTTGAAGCCTATTCTCTCCGAGATTCAACACACATCGTACTACCGCCGTTAAAACCAATCATCTATTTTTGGAACTGCGTTATCAGTAGCTCGTCTTGTCAACGCTGCCATTGCAGTCACCAATCACACGCTATGACAAGCAAGTTTCTTTGTTTAAAAAAACCCCCAAAACAAAACAAAACAAACCAAAACCAACAACAGCCGTTCGTGACAACGCGAGTCTTTGATGTTATAGTAATTGAATCATGCGCACAGCGACTGCTAATTAGATGACGCACATAGAAATAGTGTTTGACGTCATCATCTTTTGTGCTCTTGTGTATCTTATTTTCTTTCCTGTTCTACGTTGAGTAATCCCTATGTCAGTCTAAAATAAAACAATAGGATCTACGTAGCCGTCAATGTATGCATGTATGCAGGTCTGACATCCGAACCCACTTATGGGCCTCGTTAGCACTGTTGTAATCCACAATATTTTGCACAAGTTTTTAAAGATTTCCATTACAACAATGAGCCCATAAGGAAATGGGTTATCAGACCTGCAAATAAGTGCACGTCGAACCTACCCCACGTATATATCCTTAGCACCACTCACGACGTGTACCTATACGCAGGTCTGACATCCGCACCTACTCACGGGCCTGGTTTAACATCGTTGTAGTGGACAATATTTTGCGTCATTAAAAAAAAAAACAAAACAACACACACAAAAAACAAATAAACAAACAAACTTACCATGACAACAATGATGAGCCCATATAGAATTGGGTTATAAGACCTGCAAATGAGTGCACCTATGCTAATCCCGATCACTCGCGGACACAACGCAGACGCTTGTCACAACAAACAACAAGATTGGTATCCCATGTGGAAACCATTTGTCTATTGTGTGACGTCAGGACGGGACAGTGTCTGCATAGCTTGCTATAAGACTTGTCACAACAAAGACTAGATTGATATTCAATGTGGAAACCATTTGTCTATTGTGTGACGTCAGGACGGGACAGTGTCTGCATAGCTTGCTATAAGACTTGTCACAACAATCATCAGCCACCCCCCCCCCTCCCCAACCCCCCACCCCCCACCCCCCATCATCCTCCTTCCTCCCACCCCCTCTACCGGCCCTCCCTCCCTTGATTTTTGATTAGGCATACAGAATCATAAAAAAACAAAAACAAAAGAAAAACAAACAAACAAACAAACAAAAAACCCCCCAAAAAACCAAACACCTTGAGCTTTTATAATATAGATAGTATGCGCCTGGCTATGGAACTCACAACACTGGCACCCGGAAGTATAACAGACCAACACACACAACTATGTAATTGTTGTTAACAACGCCACTTACACATTATCTCATTAATCTGTAGTATTTCATTCATCCTGTTTTGTTGATAAAGGGCGAACCCGAAACGTTCATTTGATCTGTTTTTGAAATTAAATTGAAGCTTACATTCAATTTGACATTGTTATTTATTTTTTAAAAAGAACAAAAATACCTTTCAGCCAACCAAAAATGTAATAAATAAATAAATAAATAAATAAATAAATAAATAAATAAATCCATAAATAAATGAATAAATAAATAAATAAATAAATAAATAAATAAATAAATAAATAAATAAATAAATAAATAAATAAATGAATGAATAAATAAATGAATGAATAAATAAATAAATGAATAGATAAATAAATAAATAAATAAATAAATAAATAAATAAATAAATCCATAAATAAATGAATAAATAAATAAATAAATAAATAAATAAATAAATAAATAAATAAATAAATAAATGAATGAATAAATAAATAAATAAATGAATAAATAAATAAATAAATGAATAAACAAATGAATGAATAAATAGATATATAAATAGAGACATAAATACGTGACTATATTCGGGATTGACGACGGAGAATATTCTATTTGAATCCACTCCCATTCTCTCTGTCATTCATAGTCTGTGACGTCACCGGCGGAAACGTTATTAGAGAGAG
>NC_088374.1:1645416-1660416 GCF_034508935.2 Berghia stephanieae | reverse complement strand
TGTAATATCGCCTATCAGGCGTCATGTCCCGTCCTACATGTTGCATGTTACTGTTGACCAGGGACCCTTTGTAAAGCGCTTTGAGCACATTTAGTGGATATTGCGCTATGCAAAGCTCAACCTTTTTTTTCTAAAGGAAACCAGAGAGGTGTCGACCAATGCATTGAATACAATCTTGATAATTTATATAGCGCAATATCCAATAAACGTGCTCAAATCCGTTTACAAATCGTCCCTGACCAACAGTATCACGTAACATATAGAACGAGACATGTCGCCTGTTAGGCGATATTAAAATTATTTTCGATAGACACCCCTGTTGACGGCCAGGTACTCATTTTACACAGAGTGCAGTGAGAGAATGTGAATAAAGAGATTTTTCCAATGACAGATCTATGCAGTGTGGCTCGGCGGTTGCGCTCTTTGCTTCCTACCAGAAAGGTGTAAGAGAGTAAGCCTATGCAAAAGGTTATCTAAGACATTTGGTGCAAACTGTCAGTTATATATCAGCAAATGGGTTTAGTGAGTACATAATGCAGGCATATCAGTTAAACTTGGTCCATGCATGATAGGTTTGGGCAGTTTTTATGTCAAAGTTACTGGACAGGTTATCATGTTGAGTACTATTTAATCAATCATTCTTAAATTGGTTTAGGGGTGTTGAAACAGGTGAAAGGGGCATTTATCAAAATAATGTTATATCATAAAAGGCGGGGTTTAACATCAATATGTAGGAACTGACGTTTCAGGTTTGATTATGATTTGGTCTTACTCTTAGGGGTTGGATTGTAGACTGACAGGGAACTGTCAAAACTGCAAGGGGGCGTAGAAACAATGGAACTGTGGGTAAAATTTTGATAGGGATAAAAGAGGATGTTTCGAGGAAAACGGGATTATTATTCTGATTCTACCTTTTGATTCTGCATTCAACTTGACCATGAGCTGCACACTTTAAACCTTTTGTGCTCACCATCATTTATTTGCTTTTACGGACTTAGAAATATTCCACGTATATTGAAAATGGTTACTTAGGCAAACTGACTTTACATGTGGACTGATTTTACGGATTTGGAATTTATGAAACTGATTGAATTATGACAATGCTATTTGATTTGGATTTGGAATTTATCATGATTTGGATTTTGAATTTATCACAAACAAATAAACTGTAAGAAATGAAACTTGGAATCTGGACTTTTATTTGAATGTTTTGGTGTTGTGCATTCAATTATCATCACCGGCCCTTGAACTCTTTCGTCATTATTAACATCTACAACACAACGCAAAGGATAATACTACCATCTATGAAAAACACCACTATGCGATCATAAGCCATTACATATGTGTGCAACTACCCCACATTATGTATCTAATTTGGTGCCGTGACCAGGATTCTTATGCATCTTATTTGGAGCCGTGATACCAGGATGTAAAGATGTTATCATTCCGAACCATGGATACACAAGAAATGTATATTGTTGCGGTGTTAACATCTATTGAAGTTTTTGTGAGACTCGAATTTTGAAGTGAAAATTGTGAACAGATAGGAAAATATTTTTATTTGGAAAAGAAAATGAACATCAATTTTGAAGGTGAAGTAGTATAATTTTTTGTAATGAAATGTTGAAAAAAATTATTGAAATTATAGATGATTCCTAAAATTCTGATAAAATACGGTTTTTAAAAAAAAATTAAACGAAATAATATTGAAATTAAGAACCATAGATGGAACAAGAAAATATATTAAAAACTAAAAGCAATATATTATAGAACGGCAAAATAATAATAATAATAATATAATAATAATAATAATAATAATAATAATAATAATAATAATAATAATAATAATAATAATAATAATAATAATAATAATAATAATAATAATAATAATGCATTGATGCTATACGTATTTTATTTAATTAAAAAGAAGAGAGGGAGAGATGAAAATAAAATTGCAGAATTTAAATGAATATTTTAGTGCGTTTTATTTTTCAAAATAAATGAAAATGCGTTTACTTACAATCAAGCGTTTCGGAATAAATCTTCGAATATTAATTTGTACCGTTAAGGGCAATGTTTTGTTAATATCAGTAACAAAGATGTGTCGATTTTTATTTCAATTTTTGTCTGATACTGTTGGAATTACATGACAGTTGGTCATTCTTTAATGTTGTTACGTTTTATTTTCTGTCAAAATGACTCAAGAAGATGATGGCAATAACAACACGTAAATTATAAGTTTTGATAATTGAAAAATGTCTTATGGTATTTATTGTTATATTACAACATCATTGATTATATTTTTCTCCCGTCGGTAGGGATGAATTGGTAAGTTGATATTGACTCTTTGAGATTCATGGGTTCATGACAAAGAGAAAAGTTTTATACTGTATCTGTTTGTTTTCTTGGTAATAAATGTGTGGTTAACGCAGCCAAGTAATCGACAACAGAGCTAATTATATATTTGTAATGAGACATGGCGTTATAATAGATTACATAAGACATTTGGATTTTATCACCGAAAATTAAGTTGAAATAATTTATGCGGAAAATGAGTCGTTCACTGTTTTGTTTTGTTTTGTTTTGTTTTAAACGTGTTTCATCGTAATTATTTTAAGGAGCAATATTCTAATTATAACCTGAATAACGGACTTTTGATTTAAAGTCGGAGAATGAAAAGGAGATAATAAAATACAATGACGGAGTATTAATAATTTTGAAAGACTGATGTCTTTTAATTGGAGTTAAAATGTTATTACGGAAGAATAACAAAATATTGAAAATGCATTATCATGTCATGTGAGCTGATAATATTTGTGACACAAGTGGTTAACTTGTTAAGAATCAGCGAATTATAAGTGACCCATATGGTAATATGCTGTATATGCATATTGGGTAAATAAGCGCAATGATGTAAGACGCGGTAATTAAAGTGCACAAGGTTTAAATTGCGAGACGCGGGAATGAGGCGTTCGGGAATATTTTATTTTGCGTTTGATTAAAGCGCACGGTTTAACATATGATATGACGCAGAAGGCGGTGAATTTCGATAAATACATGGCACGTTGTTAAAGCGCACAATTTATCAATACTATATTATTATGAGGCGCGAGATAACGTCGCAATGAGTTATATGAATATTATTATAAGCCGAGAGCAAAGGCGCGAGACATTGAATTTTTATTGAGCAGAGTGTATATTGTTTCTGCAAATATTTTGATTATCATATTTTTCTCCTATCAATTTGCTGTTGTAATTGTAATCAATATTTACTGCGTGGTTTGAATTTAACATTTATATCATAAAATTTGTAACTGAGTTGAAGAAGAAGTTATGTTCAATTGTCAAATCTTAAGTGTGTAATCATTCAACAATAAATTGAAATGGTAGGAAGTGCTACGATAACACCAATAATAATGATAAAATAAACAAAATCATATTTCATTAAATTAGGGATTTTCTAAGGGGAATAATTCGAGTTAATCAAAGGCAGAAGTAGTGTTTACACTAAAACATTATACATAACAGTCATCACGAAAGAGGACACCTGAAAACATCAGCCATAACGGGAACGTTGATGACAACGACAGAGCCAACTCAAACACAACCACAACAGAGGTCGGGAAATGTCCTAATCCCTTTGGTCTATCCACGGATACCTTGAAATGGAGTAACAATCTCGACAACCACTACGTCATTGATACGTCCAGAATCAACACAATCTACAGACTACAAACTACACAGCAACCTCAATTACATCGTACCTTCCAACTTATACAAACTTGACAGAATTTATAAAATAATATCTGTATCAACACAGATTTCTTCCATGAACCATTTTATATTTACATTCTTTATTGAACAATTGGATTACTTGTATTTACTTCTACGACAACAATACCCAACGATGTACGATGTCAATAATTACATAAACGTTCAAGATACGATTGTTTTTACAAAAATGATGTCCAATTGTGAACAATACTACTTCCATCATATTCAGTGGTGAGCGTATTCAAATTTAAACTTATGTCAATATACAAGTGTGCAGCACCCATATCTACAACTTATAAACATTGAATATTATAATAAAGCCTGTCTTAGTATCATTATAAAAGATAAAGGCTATATATGTATATAAGACAATGCAGAAAAAAGTATCGCAAAACGCCACATGAGCGATTTCCTTGGATTCATTATCGTATGATATTCAACAACCTGCGTTCAAATAACGAAAATATTGTTGACCTTATTCGACCCTACTACATAGTCTACTAGACTACGTTATTGTTACATCCTCTACCTGGTGTGTGGACTCACATCACCCACCGGAACTCTGCAAGATTACATCATCTACCTGGTGTTTGGACTCACGTCA
The DNA here is from genome assembly GCF_034508935.2 of Berghia stephanieae. Lineage (NCBI taxonomy): Eukaryota > Metazoa > Mollusca > Gastropoda > Nudibranchia > Aeolidiidae > Berghia > Berghia stephanieae. Next base: position 1,656,038 of record NC_088374.1, on the reverse strand, counting down.
CCCACCGGTACTCTACAGATTACATCATCTACCTGGTGTGTACTCACATGCCACCTCATCAAAACTCGATCAACAAACACAGACAATTACAACACACGACCTCTGTCGACTACTACACACGAACTCTTTGTCAACACATGGCTGAGTTCACAACTTTCTTTTGACTTGCTGGATAAGTCAAACTTCATTTAAATTCAAGATCTCGCACACAGTTAATCTTGAATTTTTACAATTTCATCTACAATGAGATTCAACGTATACACAAGACAACCACAAATATCTACGAGGAGAATCGACCAGATGCCGGAGATGAATGGATTACAGCGACGTCACAAGACCAAGAAACAACCCAACAGGTTAAGCATACGTTTGCTACCTGTAGAGTCTTTTTTCGTCCCAAATTCAAAAGACTCGAACAAATACAACACACTAATTACAAAAGTTGGTCACTTTAGTAACAGCCCACAATCACATGCTATGTTAGATTTTACTTATTTAGTTATTTACACTGTACTAAATATGAATAAGTCGGACAGACTAATGACTGATTATTTACAAACACTAAATATGTGATGTGAACAAGTTGGACAGACTAATGTCTGATTATTTATTAAACACTAAATATTTGAATGTGAAGACATTATGGTGATAATTCGAAGACATTTAAAGAGGAAAAAGTTTTTAATTAATTAACAATAATTAAATTGAAATTATGACACTTGGGCTATTCAGTGACCACAACACACACAACAATGCAACACGTAGACTAGATACAACCACCTCAACTCTTATAGTTGATATATTTTTTTCATTACATGAAAACTCATTCTAAATGGAAACAATGACTAATTAACAATTACTGACCATTTTACAAGATGACCATTCTCGAAACGAACGGATTACTAAGAAATGTGACCTCTGATGGATGACCACAAAGAACAATTTGATATCAATGTAGTTGTAAACTACACCTTGATGACTTAAAAAGCTTAAAAAATTGAAACATCAACAATGAACACTGAATGATAATAACTTCAACTTGAATTTTAAAATGATGATAATGCTATTATTATGATTTATTTTTAAATATTTTTTTTATTACTAATTGCAATGTAATCCTTCGTATATGGATCTAGATGTCTATAATACATTATTTGTACCACATATTATAAGTAGGAATTAATGTAATAATGTTGTTTAAATGGAATCATACACTATAAGGGAATATACAAGGCTTTAATATGTCAGTAAATGAGTAGACATACATGGAAGCTGAGATTATCACCCATGTGGTATAGAGTTGAATTTGAGATTGAATAATTCAACGTGAGTATATCACTAAATGGAAACTGAACCATCCTTTTTCACGCAATAATATTTATGTGTGATGGGAGATGACGAGAATTAAACACTTTTATTGCTATGAAGGTGAAATTTAAGGTGAAAAGATAATTTTTCTTTGAACTTTTAATTAATTGATATCTTACTGTCGATGTTGTAATACCTTAAAAGTATAATTGATAAATATATAAATGTTTTAATCAATTTTGGTGTTGGTAAATTTAAATTTTAATCACTTTTAAATGATAGATACCTTACTGTTGATGTTGTAATTTGAGAGAAAAAAGAATCTATAATCGATATATATCTATTTAGATGTTGTAATCAAATTTGATGTTTGTGAATTTAATACTTTAAAACCTATAATCTATATATATATATGAATGTTGTAATCAACTTTGGTGTTTTAGAATTTAAAATTTAAAGTTTTAAAATATTTAACTGGTATAAGTATTTATCATTTTTTTAAATAGACTATTTCTTACATTTGTTTATTACATTTTAATTCGACATTACATATATATTTAATCTCTTACTGTTTTTTTTTAAATTGAAATTGTTTTAAGTCAATTTAAATTCTAAGAAAGGGGCGTATGTAAGAGAGTAAGCCTATGCAAAAGGTTATCTAAGACATTTGGTGCAAACTGTCAGTTATATATCAGCAAATGGGTTTAGTGAGTACATAATGCAGGCATATCAGTTAAACTTGGTCCATGCATGATAGGTTTGGGCAGTTTTTATGTCAAAGTTACTGGACAGGTTATCATGTTGAGTACTATTTAATCAATCATTCTTAAATTGGTTTAGGGGTGTTGAAACAGGTGAAAGGGGCATTTATCAAAATAATGTTATATCATAAAAGGCGGGGTTTAACATCAATATGTAGGAACTGACGTTTCAGGTTTGATTATGATTTGGTCTTACTCTTAGGGGTTGGATTGTAGACTGACAGGGAACTGTCAAAACTGCAAGGGGGCGTAGAAACAATGGAACTGTGGGTAAAATTTTGATAGGGATAAAAGAGGATGTTTCGAGGAAAACGGGATTATTATTCTGATTCTACCTTTTGATTCTGCATTCAACTTGACCATGAGCTGCACACTTTAAACCTTTTGTGCTCACCATCATTTATTTGCTTTTACGGACTTAGAAATATTCCACGTATATTGAAAATGGTTACTTAGGCAAACTGACTTTACATGTGGACTGATTTTACGGATTTGGAATTTATGAAACTGATTGAATTATGACAATGCTATTTGATTTGGATTTGGAATTTATCATGATTTGGATTTTGAATTTATCACAAACAAATAAACTGTAAGAAATGAAACTTGGAATCTGGACTTTTATTTGAATGTTTTGGTGTTGTGCATTCAATTATCATCACCGGCCCTTGAACTCTTTCGTCATTATTAACATCTACAACACAACGCAAAGGATAATACTACCATCTATGAAAAACACCACTATGCGATCATAAGCCATTACATATGTGTGCAACTACCCCACAAAGGTACCGAGTTCGAATACCGGCCGCGCTGTTAGGTCTTAGTAACAAGACCCTAGCTCATTTTTTTTGGCGCTGCACTGCGGATGACGCCAGAGTTATTCCAGTCATCCCTTGGAATAGACCATAGAGATAAATTTCCCCCATGGGATGCATGAAGGGAATTTATTTTATTTATTGGGAGTCCCGTTAGCTCAGTTGGTAGAGCACTCGCTTCCCACGTAAAAGGACCAAGTTCGATCCTCTGTGCCGCCGAGATTTTTTCTGACACCCCCCCCCCCTGCCCACGCAGCGATGATCGGGTAGCTAATTCTGGTAGATTTGGCGAAAAGTACGTTGGGATAGACTAGCATGGTATACAAAGGATAGGAAGCAATTGCTATTGCCTGGATAAACGCCGGCTCCTTGAACCAAATAGCTCTAAAGTACTACTTTTAAAATATTTATTATTTATTATTAGAATGTGACCCACGGTTATAAAATGGTAATATCTGGGGTGGAAATCAATGTGTATATATAGAATGCGCTTGGCTAAGAAACTCACAGCATTGCCATCCGGAAGTATAAAAGATCAACACGCAAAACTATGTTCAACCTTGACCGTTTATAGTCGGTTGATACAGTTTGGTGAGAATCATTCATAAGCGTGGATGGCAAAAAACAATAACAAAGACCTGAGTGACGTCAACCTCGTTATATCTATAGATGATATGCACTTGGCTAAGAAACTCACAGCATGGACATCCGGAAGTATAACGGACAAACAAGGCAAAACTATGTGTAACCATGAACGTTTAAAGTCTGGATAATACAGCCTAGTGTGAATTATTCGTAAACCTGGATGGCAAAAACCAATAACAAAGACCCGAGTGCCGTCAACCTCGTTCTATCTATAATATCTCTACATTCACGTCTCGAGGCCCGACAGGCTACAGTCTCAGGCTCGGGACATGGCAAGTATTAAACGTGTGGTTAGTATCCTCTCATTATGGAGTTTAGATGAATAGCGTTTAGTTAAAGATACTCACAAAATCCACCAGCCGGACAAAAAAAAAACCCGTACCAACACACAACACTATGTGTAACAAAGACCTGGCTGATGTCAATATCATTCCCTCTATCGGTGCTTTGCGTTTAGTTAAAAAATTCACAGTGAGAACTACTCACAAAAATGGCTGGTGAAAAACAATAACAAAAAGCTGAGTGACTTCAACATGGCTCTATCTATAGATAGAACGATGTTGACGTCACTCAGGTCTTTGTTATTGATTTTTGCCATCCGTGTTTATGAGTAATTCACACTAAACTGTATTGACCTGACTATAAACGTTCATGGTTACACATAGTTTTGTGTGTTGGTCCGTTATACTTCAGGATGGCATTGTTGTGAGCTTCTTAGCCAAGCGCATACTTTCTATTAATATTCAAAATATTTTTTGATGATGATGATGATGATGATGACGATGATGATGACAATGATGATGATGATGATGATGATGATGATGATGATAATGATATCAAAAATGATGTATATATTATATTATCTACACTACAACTAATCATAGATAAGAATAACAGAACCATGGCATCACACAAAAAGGACGCTTTTGATCACCAATATATAGTATGCGCTTGTCTAAGAAGCTCACAACATTGCCATCCGTAAGTATAACAGATCACACATAACTGTGTGTAACCATGAACTTTTATAGTCTGGATAATACAGTTTAGTGAGAATTAATCATAAAGATTGGTGGCAAAGAACAATAACAAAGACATGAGTGACGTCAACTTCGTTCTATCTAAAGGATTCGAACCACCCATTCTCCAATGGAAAAGCGAATAAGTAACCAATACAATTTCTCACTCCCCTGACCACCAACTAAAAGTTCTTAAACCCCCCCCCCCCCCCCCACACACACCCTATCCGTTCACAGTTTTGGCTAAAACCTCCCCCCCCCCTCCTGTCGCATATCGTGTCAGTTTAAATGAATGACCAATCAACTGTCACAATTGTTTCACGCCTGTTTATGAAACACACATCAGCATGTCCCTTGTCACTCAGTTGTCTTTTTCCACGAGTTAGACACAGGACACGGGTTCCCATACGTCATAATTAACAACACCTGCTTGGTATTACCAATCATATAGTTGCGTTAGACTTTTGCCTTCGTTAACTTAAAGCCTGACACTATAACTGTAACCTTCGTTAACTTATAGCCTGACACTATAACTGTAGCCTTCGTTAACTTATAGCATGACACACAAACTGTAGCCTTCGTTAACTTATAGCCTGACACTATAACTGTAGCCTTCGTTAACTTATAGCATGACACACAAACTGTAGCCTTCGTTAACTTATAACATGACACTATAACTGTAGCCTTCGTTAACTTATAGCATGACACACAAACTGTAGCCTTCGTTAACTTATAACATGACACTATAACTGTAGCCTTCGTTAACTTATAGCCTGACACTATAACTGTAGCCTTCGTTAACTTATAGCATGACACACAAACTGTAGCCTTCGTTAACTTATAGCCTGACACTATAACTGTAGCCTTCGTTAACTTATAGCCTGACACTATAACTGTAGCCTTCGTTAACTTAAAGCCTGACACTATAACTGTAGCCTTCGTTAACTTAAAGCCTGACACTATAACTGTAGCCTTCGTTAACTTAAAGCCCGACACTTTAACTGTATCCTTCGTTAACTTAAAGCCTGGCACTATAACTGTAGCCTTCGTTAACTTATAGCCTGACACTATAACTTTAGCCTTCGTTAACTTATAGCCTGACACTATAACTGTAGCCTTCGTTACCTTATAGCCTGACACTATAACTGTAGCCTTCGTTACCTTATAGCCTGACACTATAACTTTAGCCTTCGTTAACTTATAGTCTGACACTATAACTGTAACCATCGTTTACTTATAGCCTGACACTATAACTGTAGCCTTCGTTAACTTATAGCACGACACACAAACTGTAGCCTTCGTTAACTTATAGCCTGACACTATAACTGTAGCCTTCGTTAACTTATAGCATGACACACAAACTGTAGCCTTCGTTAACTTATAACATGACACTATAACTGTAGCCTTCGTTAACTTATAGCCTGACACTATAACTGTAGCCTTCGTTAACTTATAGCATGACACACAAACTGTAGCCTTCGTTAATTTATAGCCTGACACTATAACTGTAGCCTTCGTTAACTTATAGCCTGACACTATAACTGTAGCCTTCGTTAACTTAAAGCCTGACACTATAACTGTAGCCTTCGTTAACTTAAAGCCTGGCACTATAACTGTAGCCTTCGTTAACTTATAGCCTGACACTATAACTTTAGCCTTCGTTAACTTATAGCCTGACACTATAACTGTAGCCTTCGTTACCTTATAGCCTGACACTATAACTGTAGCCTTCGTTACCTTATAGCCTGACACTATAACTTTAGCCTTCGTTAACTTATAGTCTGACACTATAACTGTAGCCTTCGTTAACTTATAGCCTGACACTATAACTGTAGCCTTCGTTACCTTATAGCCTGACACTATAACTGTAGCCTTCGTTACCTTATAGCCTGACACTATAACTTTAGCCTTCGTTACCTTATAGCCTGACACTATAACTGTAGCCTTCGTTAAATTATAGCCTGACACTATAACTTTAGCCTTCGTTAAATTATAGCCTAACACATCTAGGACTTACAGTTTGACGTCAGTTTCCAGGTTTTCGCGTCGTCTAGTGAGTTGTCGTTCGTAGAGCTCAAGGAAACAAGTGATTCCATTGGTTGAACTATTGAATACAACTCACGATTTGTTTTTATTTGGGGCAAAAGACTTGTCTTTCGAAGTCTTATTGTGGTTAGTGTCAGGCTATAAGTTCACGATGGCTACGCTAAAACCCACTAAACCCATATTGTGACGTCATGTTTAGGTATGTGAAACCGCTTATTGAGTTCTCTTTAGTAATGGTCAACGAAAAAAAGTGATTCCATTGGTTGAACTCTTGAATACAACTCAGCACCGACGCCTGAGTTATTCCAGTCATCCCTTGGAATAGACCCCAGGGAAAAAGGTCCCCATGGGGATGAATAAAGGGAATTTTATATTTTGTTTATTTATAATCAGAATATATGAGATGAGATGAGACAGTAATTCAAGGAAGTGTGGCTATGTGGTCTAGTGGTATGACACTGGCTTTCTGATAGGAAAGGTCCTGGGTTCGAGCCTCGATCGGCGCATAGTTGAGTCCTTTGAAAAAAAAAGGCCCTTTAATCACATTCCCTCACAGTAAACTCAGGTGTAAAATGAGTACCTGGCCGTTAACAGCGTTGTCTCTGTCGGAAAAATCTTGTAATATCGTTTAATAGGCGTCATGCATCGTTCAAGACGTAAAGTGCGGCTACGTGGTCTAGTGGTATGACACTCGCTTTCGGATCGGAAGGTCCTGGGTTCGAGCCTCGCGCTCGGCGCATAGTTGAGCCCTTGGAAAAGGCTCTTTACTCACATTCTCTCACCGAACTCAGGTGTAAAATGAGTACCTGGCCGTTAACAGCGTTGTCTTTGTCCGAAAAAAAATGTAATATCGCCTAACAGGCGTTATGTCCCGTCCTACATGTTAAATGTTGCTGTTGACCAGGGACCCCTTGTGAAGCGCTTTTAGCACGTTTAGTGGATATTGCTCTATATAAAAGCTCAATTATTTAAAAAAGCTCAATTATTTAAAGTGTTGCTGTTGGCCAGGGACCCTTTGGAATTCGAGGCTGATAATTTTTTTTTTTTTTAAATGAGCTTTTATATAAGCCTCAATATCCATTAAATGTAGTACGAGACATGACGCCTGTTAGGCGATATAACAATTTACCACAGGAATACAAAGCCGCACGGCGGTTAGCGAGATAAAATGATATAAAGCATTATTTTATGACAACAGTAGAGGTACTACAGTAATTTCTTGCGTGGTCATCTTTCTTAGCAATAAATCTAATTTAATTATGTGGTTTAAAATTATGATTTATGATTTTATTCAACGATGCATTAAGGAAAAAATATTTAAAATAAACGGACGGCAATGCTGTTGGTGACAGGATAAGGTTGATGTATAGGATTGGTACGCATAGGGGACGGGAAGACGGGGGGGGGGGTGAACTATTTAGATTTATTTATAAGCGTCAAGTTAATATCATTGTGAGATAGGGAATGAAAGGGTGGGGGGGGGGGTATAGAATGCCCACACACACACACACACACAGAGAGAGAGAGAGAGAGAGAGAGAGAGAGAGAGAGAGAGAGAGAGAGAGAGGGGGGGGGAGATAGATATATAGAGAGTGAGAGGATGAGCGAAAAAAAATAGTGAATGTGTGTATGTGTGTGTGTGTGTGTTTGTGTGTGTGTGTCTGATAGAGATAGAGGAGGGGTGCGGGAGAGAGAAGACAGAAAGATTATATAGATAGATAGGTATATATATATATATATATATATATATATATATATATATATATATATATATATATATATTGGTAGATAGATAGATAAATAGAGAGACAGATACATAGATATAGATATGGAAAGAGCCATCGAGAGAGAGAGAGAAAGAGGAGATAGATAGAGAGAGATAGTGAGTGAGTGAGAGTGAGAGAGGGAGAGAGAGAGAGAAAGACAGAGAGAGAGAGAGAGGGAGAGAGAGAGATAGATAGATAGATAGAGAGAGATAGAGAGAGAGATAGAGAGAGAGAGAGAGAGAGAGAGAGCTATCGAAATAGTCTGTGATTTATCACCTCCTCTCCAAGCCAAGTCCCATAACCCCAGCATTACGACTGACGACAAAGTTCGATTATTCCCCTTACGTCGACCTGTCTGTCTCCAGTTGTGGCGAGAGTGATGGCCCTTGATGCATTGCAGATTGTAACCGTTCAGATGGATTATCTGGTCTTGGGGTACCACACTCGCTTTCGGATCCGAAGGTCCTTGGTTCGACCCTCACTCGGCGAGATTGTTGTCTCATTGGAAAAGGCTCTTTCCTCACATTCTCTCACCGTACGCAGGTGTAAAATAAGTACCTGTCCATTAACAGCGTTGTCTTTGTCGGAAAAAGCCCCCAGTGTACAATCGGGTAACAAGCGTCATGTCTCGTTCTACATGGTACGTGTTGCTGTTTCTTAGGGACCCTTTATAAAGCGCTTTGAGCACTTTTAATGCATATTGCACTAAGCCGATAGTATGCGTTTGGATAAGAAACTCACAACATTGCCATCCGGAAGTATAACGGACCAACACACAAAACTATGTGTAACCTTGAACTTTTTTAGTCTGGTTAATACAGTTTAGCGAGAATTACTCATAAACGTGGATGGCAAAAAACAATAACAAAGACCTGAGTGACGTCAACTTCATTCTATCTAGACATGTTCAGTCTTTAACAAAAAAACGTGTGTTTGTTGTGAATGGCGTTAACCGTGACCGGAAATCGTGAAGATACACCGACAGGCAATGAGTCGTGTATAGCCTTCAACAGTTGTGACGTCACTTCCCTCCTAATGACGCATAGTGGTAATTTAGTAACTATCGGAACAATGGCGGACGCCCTTATGAAATAGTTCTCAGACGAGCATAAAAGTGTATCCAGAGGAGAAAAACATCATAAATCTGATCATGTTTTGACTTTTATACATTTTGATCACATGACATGCGAAAAAGTTCTAGCCAGCATGAAGAATAAAAAGTACAGATTTTCTTTGTTTAGAACCAAGCTGCTGTTGCTGGGCGACGTGACATCAGACTAAGTTCTTAAGTTAAGCCAAACAAACAAACACACATAACACTCGCCAGCCGGATATAGATAGTATGAAGTTGACGTCACTCGTGTCTTTGTCATTGCTTTTTTGCCATCCACGTTTAGGAGTAATTCTCACTAAACTGTATTAATATTAACCCGACAATAAACGTTCAAGGTTACACATAGTTTTCTGTGTTCGTCCTTTATACATCCGGATGGCAATGTTGTGAGTTTCTTATCCAAGCGCATACTATCTATAGACAGAAGGGTCACCTATTGATGCTGTGCCTTTAGCTAAAAAAACACGTAACATTCGCCAGCCGATATATCGTGACAACACACAAAACTATGTGTAGTCTTTTATATTTATTTATTTTCAATCTTTTCCACAGAGCAATATCCACTAAACGTGCTCAAAGCGCTTTACAACTAGTCCATGACCAACAAGTAGCATAAAGAACGGGACATGACGCCTGTTAGGCAATCATATCACGACAGAGACAACGCTGTAAATTACTCATTTTACACCTGAGTACGGTGAAAGAATGTTAGTAAAGAGTCTTTTCCAAGGACTCAACTACGCCCAGCGAGGCTCGAGCCCAAGGTTCTCCGATCCAAAGCGAGTGTTATACCACAAGACCATATAGTCGCACAAGCCTGGCCGTTTTGAGTCAGATTAACAGAATTAAGTGAGAACTTCTTATCAAAATGGCTGAAAAAAAAATATAAAAAACTAAGGAGCTGAATGACGTCAACTCCATTCCTTCTATAGGGGATGAGATTAGCGGAAGAGTAGCGTCCCTTGATTGGACGTCACCCATAGTCTGTGACGTCACCGGCGGAAAAGTTATTAGAGAGAGAACGTCATGTTGGTTGTGCGCATGCGTCTCTCGTCCTCGCGTCCGCGCACAACCAACATGACGTTCTCTCTCTAATAACTTTTCCGCCGTGACGTCACTGACTATGGGTGACGTCCAATCAAGGG
>NC_088374.1:1630416-1635416 GCF_034508935.2 Berghia stephanieae | reverse complement strand
TAGTTGAGAACTTTATTCACAATTTCTCACCTTAGTCAGGTGCGAAATGATTTTCTGGTCGTAAACAGCGTTGTGTCTGTCGAAAACAAAAATGACGTCATCTCTTGTTCTACATTCTACGTGTTGCTGTTGGTCAGGAATCCTTTGTAAAGCGTGTTGAGCACGTTCCGTGCATATTGCGCTATATATAAAACATCAAACTCAAGGATTAACTAGTTCTATTTTAAGATGTTTTTATTATAAAATTTATAAATTATAATAGAAATTGTGACTTAATTTAAATTTTGTTAGCGGCAAAAGGGTCGATAGTGAAAAGTCATTATTTAAGTCGAAATTAGCTCTAGGTCGGGAGGTCCAGATAGCCTAGTTGGTAGAGCACTTGATTCAAAATTCAAAAGCAAAGGAACCGAGATCAATCCACGGTGCAATCTCTCCTGACCACCTAGCAGTTATTGGGTAGCTGGCTCTGTTAAAACTGGCGGAATGTCCTCTGTACTTTGCGATAGACCAGCGTCCCTTCAAAAGGCTAGCTAGCAATCGCTATTGTCCATTCCACGCTGTAGAAACCGGGATAAACTCCGGCTAAATAGGCCGAAAGTCTCTAAATGAGTACTTTGTTCTCCTGAATACACAGTTAATAGGTTAAAATAATATCAAATACTCATTGAGTTCGTAGTTACAGAGGTTATCTCAATATAGAACAAACGTGTGATGTGATAGTTCCTATCTCATTGGAAGTGTAAACAACAAATTTCCGCATGAGTGAATACATACATTGTGTAACCAATCTTCTGGTTTCAAATTAATCGCGACATCTTGTTATATATATATATATATATATATATATATATATATATATATATATATATATATATATATATATATATATGTATATATATATATATATATATATATATATATATATATATATATATATATATATATATATATATATATATATATATATATATACTACGAGCTTGCGAGTATATGTTATTGCACGATAAATATACAACGAGTTTAATAAATACAAATAAATGAAAGAATACGTTTATTCCAAGATTACCAAATGGTATGGTATTAGTACTCCTATTCACCAAAAATTGTATCATTCTCCATCTGCTTGAATGACAATTTTCGACCCAAAAACAAAAACGTTGGATTTGTCTTCATGCGCTCGAAAAGACTATTTTAAATCGCTAATCATCTGTCTTTTACACCTTATTTTACATCCATAAAATTTGAGAAAATATTCTGCAATCGTTGAATCATATTTTTTTATTCAACGCATTCAAAGCATTATTCAACGATTACGTATTTACTAAGAAATGAAAGGGTTTTCCAATGAGAGGCTGGAATAATATACGATTCTTACACTCTTGCTTTTTGGAATTCCGGACGAGTTCCCAACCACTGCACGAGCGTTCGAATGCCCTTTGGGAACAGAGTTCGAATCCCAAAAAGCAAGAGTGTAAGAAATCTTTTATCTACCCCTCAATCCTTTTTGATTTCGTCATCTCTGAGTAAAAGACATTTTCAAAAATATTTAAATTATACCTTTTTTTCCCCAAAAATCTGACTTTAGTGAAATTTAACGTTTGATAATCTGACGTCACAATAAATGTTTCTTGTAAACTTGATATCATAACACGTTACTATTTAAGGAGAGGGCTGGAACCAAAACCATTTAGTGACGTTATCTTCAAATCTAGAGGTACCTAAATGGACCGTATAATGTGCGGCTATGTGGTCTAGTGGCATGACACTCGCTTTCGGATCGGAAGGTCCTGGGTTCGAGCCTCGCGCTCGGCGCATAGTTGAGTCCGTGTAAAATGCTCTTTACTCACATTCTCTCACCGTACTCAGGTGTAAAATGTGTACCTGGCCGTTAACAGCGTTTTCTTTGTCCGAAAAATTGTAATATCGCTTAACAGGCGTCATGTACCGTCCCACATGTTAAATGTTGCTGTTGACCAGGGACCCCTTGTAAAGCGCTTTGAGCACATTTAGTGGATAATGTGCTATATAAAGCTCAAATTAAAATAAAAATTTAGTCAAATTTAAGTGAGTCAAAATGAATCTTATAAAAGATGCAACACAAAATAAAAGACGTTTCGGACTTTGGCCTTCTTCGGGTAAACGAGAACATTAAATGTGTTTCGTTACTTTTGCATTATAGTTAAAACATCATGGGTAAAAATTTGTGTGTGTGTTTGTGTGTGTGTGTCTTCGTGTGTGTGTGTGTATGTGTGTGTGTGTGTGTGACTGTTTGTGTGCATGCAATGGAGAGAGAGAGAGACAGAGAGAGAGAGACAGAGAAAGAGAGACAGAGAAAGAGAGAGAGAGAGAGAGAGAGAGGGAGAGAGAGAGAGAGAGAGAGAGAGAGAGAGAGAGAGAGAGAGAGAGAGAGAGAGGGAGAGAGAGAGAGAAAGTGTGTGTGTGTGAGATGTAATATAATATATTTGCTTATTTTATTTCCCCGAAGAAGACCAAAGGCCGAAACCTGATTTACGGTGATGTGTACCTTCAATAAGAGGCGATATCTCACCAGTTGGAATTCAAAAACGTTTTTGAATCGTGGATCATATTGACGTAATAAATACATATACTTACAAATGAGTTGATTCATTATTTTATCCTTACAACTAGGTTGCAAAAACGTTTTTGAATCGTGACGTAATAAATACATATACTTACAAATGAGTTGATACATTATTTTATATTTACAACTAGGTTGCAAAAACCTTTTTGAATCGTGACGTAATAAATACATATACTTACAAATGAGTTGATACATTATTTTATATTTACAACTAGGTTGCAAAAACGTTTTTGAATCGTGACGTAATAAATACATATACTTACAAATGAGTTGATACATTATTTTATATTTACAACTAGGTTGCAAAAACCTTTTTGAATCGTGACGTAATAAATACATATACTTACAAATGAGTTGATACATTATTTTATATTTACAACTAGGTTGCAAAAGCGTTTTTGAATCGTGACGTAATAAATACAGATACTTACAAATGAGTTGATACATTATTTTATATTTACAACTAGGTTGCAAAAACGTTTTTGAATCGTGACGTAATAAATACATATACTTACAAATGAGTTGATACATTATTTTATATTTACAACTAGGTTTCAAAAACGATTTTGAATCGTGACGTAATAAATACACATACTTACAAATGAGTTGATACATTATTTTATATTTACAACTAGGTTGCTAAAACGTTTTTGAATCGTGACGTAATAAATACATATACTTACAAATGAGTTGATAAATCATTATGTTATCCTTACGACTAGAATGTGCTGGTCAGTCACTGGCGATCGCGTCCAGTCTACTGTCCGATCCTTGTGCCTACGACCTACCGGTATCCCCAGGCATACGGCCATCTGACTCGTCCGTCACACACGAATAGTTTGACAAACGTTCTTCACCCCTCTTATTTGTTTCCTTTTCTTTATTATCTCTCACCAATCCCCCCCCCATCCCCACCTTGATCTATCTTTCTCCGAAGTAGATCCCCCTCCCCCCCCCCTTCCCCCCCCCCTCCAGCTCCTTTTCCTAAACTTTTCATCGTAATTTCAGAATATGCATCTCTCGCACTCTTATTTTTTTTTTACAGATAAGACGAATGCAACTATAAAAAAAAAAAAATAAATAAAATAAAAAAATAAAAAAAAAAAAAAAAAATTGAGCATTTATATAGCGCAATATCCACTTAACGTGCTCAATGCGCTTTACAAGGGTCCCTGGTCAACAGCAACATTTAACATGTAGGACGAGACATGACGCCTGTTAGGCGATATTACAATTTTTCGGACAAAGACAACGCTGTTAACGGCCAGGTACTCATTTTACACCCGAGTACGGTGAGAGAATGTGAGTAAAGAGTCTTTTCCAAGGACTCAACTATGCGCCGAGCGAGGCTCGAACCCAGGACCTTCCGATCCGAAAGCGAGTGTCATACCACTAGACCACATAGCCGCACTATAATAATAGCCACCTCCCCCCCTCCACCCCCCCCCCCCCAGCGAGGTTCTTTTATTTCAGGGTTATTGCACACCCCCTCCCCACTCTTACCCCCACCCCTTCCCCTTCTATTACATTTCAGCTCACGAAATCTAATGACTTTGTTGATTGCGTCGATCGTCATCATATAATATTGTGAGCACATTTAGTAGATATTACCCTATATAAGAATTCATTTTTAAGTATAAAAATCATTTCTCATCTGATCTGACTTAACATGTCTTCAAAGCATCGTCATCATGTTGATTGTGTCAGGACTCGGCCATGTTGGTTTTATCTGATAAGTGCAATGGGGAATGCGATAAGCGGAAGAGTAGCGTCCCTTGATTGGACGTCATCCATAGTCTGTGACGTCACCGGCGGAAAAGTTATTAGAGAGAGGAGCGAGAACGAGAGACGCATGCGCACAACCAACATGACGTTCTCTCTCTCTAATAACGTTTCCGCCGGTGACGTCACAGACTATGGGTGACGTCCAATCAAGGGACGCTACTCTTCCGCTTATCTCATTCCCTATTGTGGTGATATCTTTGATGTCAATAACAAACCACTTGTACAGTTATAATCTTCAAGTGTTTTACATCGGCTTACCTCATAGACTGATACGTTCTGTGATATCATATCAACGAGGAGGCCTAAGTTGGGACAAAAGATAAACTCCAATGCAAGCAAACAAGTGGCATGTACCGACAGATTTAACAAACGAGTTATGTATGGATTGAGATAGTTCTACTGCATGCTGTCTATGACCAAGAATGTGTATCGAATCAGTAACACTGCCTCTAGTATGGAAAACGGATCTGTTGATCTCATTGAGAAATCATTTGCACCAAATCTTTCTTGAAGTACAAAGGGTTTTATATTTAGATTTCCACATATAACAATGATGTTAGTGAAGATAATAATAATAATAATAATAATAATAATAATAATAATAATAATAATA
>NC_088374.1:1625416-1627916 GCF_034508935.2 Berghia stephanieae | reverse complement strand
GTCTCTAGGATCTATTCCGAGGGAAGACTGGAATAACCCAGGTGTCAGCTGCAGTACAGCGCCGAAAATTGAGCTGGGGTTCAAGGTCACACAGCGTAGCGGCGGGCAATCGAACATGGTACCTTCCGAGCTGGAAGCAAAGACCGTACCGCTGAGCCACGCTGCCCCCTAATGGTGTTTGGCAAATGAAATGAACAACATTTTTTCTTTAGAATTCCCTTTTTCTTAAGATGGAAATGAAGAGAAAGGTGCGATAGTATATATTGTAAGACATTTCGTGTCATCACATGGATCAAGCGTTGATTTAGTCCATACATACTTGACCACAAATCGTGCCCTGTGTCGATAACCATGAGATGGCAAAGGTTGGAATTCACGACTTCACGAAATGATCAGATCGTGATTATTTCAATTATGAAAAATTCGGTGAAACGAATTAATCTACAAATTAACAGACATTAGGTCGGTAAATTATTATATTAAAGATTATAATTCTTTAGGTAGTACACATTTCCATAATTGTTGACTTTTTATTTTGTTTTCCCCAACCAGACAAGGCTTCGTGATAAGGTTATTCTTTCTTAAACAAAGATTTGGTCGTTTTGCCCGACCAATCGTACTGGCCTAGAACCGCCACTGCACATCCCAAGACTATATTATAGCCCCACAAGACTACAACATGACCGTGCAGAGGTACCGTGTAACATTTTTTTAAAAAGTTCAAACATATTAAATAGAAATAGAAATAACGGGGAGATAAATCTGGATCAAACTTGTATAATGACGTACACTTCTATCAAAACAGGCGATGAATCACGTGACAGTAGTGTGGGTATTGAAAGAAAAGGGGGCGTCACCCTAACTAACGTTTTTCATGTTTGCTATAACATTATAAATAGTGAGGACATTTATGTGAAACGATCATTCTCCGCTGGACTGGTAGAGGAAAATCAACCTTTCATCAACGAAAAACGTTCTTATACACAGACATCAACTCTCACGAATTGATCTGCGCTGGACAAGTAGAAGAACTGAAGACTGCAACAACCAAAGTTCATAGACTCGGACATCGACGGTACAAGATGGCACATTCCATTTTATCTCTGTTTACAGTTGTGGCAGTCGTCATTGGTTACAGCATTGGATTAGGTGAGAACATGTCTTCTCCATATTCTCTTCTTGCTCTATTAACTTCACATCTGCTTTCTTCTTCTCCTCCTCCTCCACCACCTCTTCTTCTTCTTCCTCCTCCTCTTCTTCATCCTCCTCCTCTATCCTCCTCCTCTTGCTCATTTAACTACTACTACTACTACTACTACTACTACTACTACTACTACTACTACTACTACTACTACTACTACTACTACTAACATTACTACAAATACTGCAAATAATACATCATCTTGTTGTTCTTCTCCTCCTCTGCCCCCCCCCCCTTGTTTTTCTTCCTCAAACTCATAAACATTATCATCTTCGTCATCCAAATCGTTTAATCCATATCCTCCAACAGATTTCATTTTCCCATGAATCCCTGCTTCTTCTTCCTCTTCTTCTTCTTCTTCTTCTTCTTCTTCTTCTTCTTCTTCTTCTTCTTCTTCTTCTTCTTCTTCTTCTTCTTCTCTTCCTCTTCTTCTTCTTCTTCTTCTTCTTCTCTTCTTCTTCTTCTTCTTCTTCTTCTTCTTTCTTCTTCTTCTCTTCTTCTTCTTCTTCTTCTTCTTGTCTTCTTCTCTTCTTCTTCTTCTTCTTCTTTCTTCTTCTTCTTTTTCTTCTTTTTCTTCTTCTTCTTCTTCTTCTTCTTCTTCTTCTTCTTCTTCTTCTTCTTCTTCTTCTTCTTCTTCTTCTTCTTCTTCTTCTTCTTCTTCTTCTTCTTCTTCTTCTTCTTCTTCTTCTTCCTATTCTTATTCTTCATTTTTATCTGCTTCTCTGTCTTCTGAATCACTTTGTATAGAAAAATATTTCCAGAGTTGTGATTATATCGCAATAATTAAAAATAAATTGGAAAGTAAATACAAAGGTGATTGAGTAAATAATGGAAAAATAACATAACTATGTCATTTATATGGTGCTCACACCGCTACACGGGTGCTTCCTCGCCAATTGCCATACTTAACATGTTTGATGAGGCATGGCACCTTTTATCAACTATAACTACATGTCTCGGCAGAGACAATGCTGTAGCGGACAGGGTACTCATTTTAGATCTGAGTAAGTTGAAATAATGGAAATAATGAGCATTTATCAAGTACTCAACATTGTAAAATATTTATAAAGATTGAAAATAAAATGCGAGTGAATAATATAATTGGGAAGCCCAAAGGAACACAATCATTCCGATAGCCAGATTTCATACACAAATAGGATAGATAGTGTTTAAGATAGCGGCATCATACAGATCGCTTCTTTTGATGATGGATAATGGATGATGGTGATGATGATGATGATGTTGATGATAATGACAATAATAACATCAATAATAATAATACTAATAATAATACTAGTA
>NC_088374.1:1620416-1622916 GCF_034508935.2 Berghia stephanieae | reverse complement strand
AGAAAATTACTTTTTAATTTTAAAGACAACACATTGTATTTGTACTATGTTGCGAGTTGGGTCAGAAAAAAAAACTAGATTAAATAATCTTTAAGATTAAATAGTGAATTCATTTCGTAAGAATGAAGTTGGATGGACAATGATTCATGAGCCTTTCGAATCTCTGTCATCAAAGTGGGGCGTCTCAGCTGCCTCCACCAGGTCGTGAATCTGGTCTAACCAACGTTTTCGATCTGAAGCAATTTTATCTTCAGTACATGAAGCTCATCAATGGTGTTAAGATTCTGTTGCTGATCTTCCAATGTCCCTACATCTTCCAATGTCCCTACATCTTCCAATGTCCCTACATCTTCCAATGTCCCTACATCTTCGAATGTCCCTACATCTCCCAATGTCCCTACATCTTCCAATGTCCCTACATCTTCGAATGTCCCTACATCTTCGAATGTCCCTACATCTTCGAATGTCCCTACATCTTCCAATGTCCCTACATCTTCCAATGTCCCTACATCTTCCAATGTCCCTACATCTTCCAATGTCCCTACATCTTCCAATGTCCCTACATCTTCCAATGTCCCTACATCTTCCAATGTTCCTACATCTTCCAATGTCCCTACATCTTCCAATGTCCTACATCTTCCAATGTCCCTACATCTTCCAATGTCCTACATCTTCCAATGTCCCTACATCTTCCAATGTCCCTACATCTTCCAATGTCCTACATCTTCCAATGTCCCTACATCTTCCAATGTCCCTACATCTTCCAATGTCCCTACATCTTCCAATGTCCCTACATCTTCCAATGTTCCTACATCTTCCAATGTCCCTACATCTTCCAATGTCCCTACATCTTCCAATGTCCCTACATCTTCCAATGTCCCTACATCTTCCAATGTCCCTACATCTTCCAATGTCCCTACATCTTCCAATGTCCCTACATCTTCCAATGTCCCTACATCTTCCAATGTCCCTACATCTTCCAATGTCCCTACATCTTCCAATGTCCCTACATCTTCCAATGCCCCTACATCTTCCAATGTCCCTACATCTTCCAATGTCCCTACATCTTCCAATGTCCCTACATCTTCCAATGTCCCTACATCTTCCAATGTCCCTACATCTTCCAATGTCCCTACATCTTCCAATGTCCCTACATCTTGGTTGGTCCGACGGGCAAAGTTGTTCCAGGTCTTCCCCTGAATGGGGGTCGACATAGTTTGACATGCGCGGTCATTGTACTATTGGCAGGAATGTTCATATCTCGTCTGAGAATATGACCAGAAAGGCCCAAGTTTGTTCCAAAATTCCAGGATTAATAATAAAAACTATAAGTATGCAGGGAACACATGTTAACGTTTATTTTATCGCATCTCAAATCTTGCCAGTTTGACATCCGACGACTGTTGTTATATCAGCACGAAAATATTACAATATCGTGATATGTGTTCACAAACAGTAGACGTTGGTGCAATTTAACATTGAGGCAACAATCCTGTCTGTATCATTGGTGAGGCAAGGTATTAGACGCACATGAATTATGTGAATGTTTACGGTAGTGAAATGATTTTATGAAAATAATAGTATGTGAAATATTACTTTGCAACTTGCTGTACTGTAAACATTTCGTTCGTGCTAGTTTCAATTATTTTCATAGATCTTAAGGAGATATTTATTTTAATGTACGGGTATAACATTTGGAGTACAAACGTATTTCATTCTTTGTCTGTTTAATGTAATAGCCATGCAAAAGGTCCACTGGAATACAACAATCAGTTATAAAGATACCCACTCTAAGCTTGGATATAAATTATGAAACGAACTATAGTATGTATTTTATTATATCTTACATTATCATATCAATGTGGTTGTCAGTTTGATATTAGAATACTTTTGACAGAGGTTTGCACGACTATGGTCCTGGGTTCGAATCCCGCTGTGAGTGGCGTTTAATTGAGTCCTTAGAAAGGGCTCATTACTCATATTTTCTCACCGTACTTAGGTTTATAATGATTACCTGACAGCTACCAACTTTGTATCTGTCCAAAATAAATATAGTAATAACCTAAAAAGCGTCATGACTAGTCCTACATGTTAAATGTCCCCGTAAAGCGCTTTAAGCATAATTAGTGTATGTGGCGCTATATAAACGCTTAAGGACTTTTATTAGACCTTCTGACATGTTGATGTGAAGCGCCAGTGAGACAATCGATTATAGCAGGCTGTGTATAAATTCAATATGGATTATATTATATTTTCCAGGCTCAGCCCTCCGTCTGGACGTATCTCCTGAATCCTTCAACACGATGGTTACTGACCAACTCGATCTCACCTGTATTTCTAACGGCCCTGCTTGGATCAGTTCTATTATGACACTTGAGATTATGAAGAAAGGAGAGCATCCAATTGCAGTGATTAGTTCCAAGGGACTCGCTAAGGGAGCTAAATGGAATGATAATGTTGAGGTATTTTACCAAACACATTGAGACAGAATACCTATTAA
>NC_088374.1:1605416-1615416 GCF_034508935.2 Berghia stephanieae | reverse complement strand
AATTGACACTGGCTATACACAGGTGCTATAGACTTTGTGAATCATAACACGGTGCCTATTCTACAATTGACACTGGCTATACACAGGTGCAATAGACTTTGTGAATCATAACACGGTGCCTATTCTACAATTGACACAGGCTATACACAGGTGCAATAGACTTTGTGAATAATAACACGGTGCCTATTCTACAATTGACACTGGCTATACACATGTGAAATAGACTGTGTGAATCATAACACGGTGCCTATTCTACAATTGACACTGGCTATACACAGGTGCAATAGACTTTGTGAATCATAACACGGTGCCTATTCTACAATTGACACTGGCTATACACAGGTGCAATAGACTTTGTGAATCATAACACGGTGCCTATTCTACAATTGACACTGGCTATACACAGGTGTAATAGACTTTGTGAATCATAACACGGTGCCTATTCTACAATTGACACAGGCTATACACAGGTGCAATAGACTTTGTGAATCATAACACGGTGCCTATTCTACAATTGACACTGGCTATACACAGGTGCAATAGACTTTGTGAATAATAACACGGTGCCTATTCTACAATTGACACTGGCTATACACATGTGAAATAGACTGTGTGAATCATAACACGGTGCCTATTCTACAATTGACACTGGCTATACACAGGTGCAATAGACTTTGTGAATCATAACACGGTGCCTATTCTACAATTGACACTGGCTATACACAGGTGTAATAGACTTTGTGAATCATAACACGGTGCCTATTCTACAATTGACACTGGCTATACACAGGTGCAATAGACTTTGTGAATCATAACACGGTGCCTATTCTACAATTGACACTGGCTATACACAGGTGAAATAGACTTTGTGAATCATAACACGGTGCCTATTCTACAATTGACACTGGCTATACACAGGTGCAAAAGACTTTGTGAATCATAACACGGTGCCTATTCTACGATTGACACTGGCTATACACAGGTGCAATAGACTTTGTGAATCATAACACGGTGCCTATTCTACAATTGAGACTGGCTATACACGGGTGCAATAGACTTTGTGAATCATAACACGGTGCCTATTCTACAATTGACACAGGCTATACACAGGTGCAATAGACTTTGTGAATCATAACACGGTGCCTATTCTACAATTGACACTGGCTATACACAGGTGCAATAGACTTTGTGAATCATAACACGGTGCCTATTCTACAATTGAGACTGGCTATACACGGGTGCAATAGACTTTGTGAATCATAACACGGTGCCTATTCTACAATTGACACAGGCTATACACAGGTGCAATAGACTTTGTGAATCATAACACGGTGCCTATTCTACAATTGACACTGGCTATACACAGGTGCAATAGACTTTGTGAATCATAACACGGTGCCTATTCTACAATTGACACTGGCTATACACAGGTGCAATAGACTTCGTGAATCATAACACGGTGCCTATTCTACAATTGACACTGGCTATACACAGGTGTAATAGACTTCGTGAATCATAACACGGTGCCTATTCTATAATTGACACTGGCTATACACAGGTGTAATAGACTTTGTGAATCATAACACGGTGCCTATTCTACAATTGACACTGGCTATACACAGGTGCAATAGACTTCGTGAATCATAATACGGTGCCTGTTCTACAATTGACACTGCTATACACATGTGCAATAGACTTTGTGAATCATAACACTGTGCCTATTCTATAATTGACACAGGCTATACACAGGTGTAATAGACTTTGTGAATCATAACACGGTGCCTATTCTATAATTGACACAGGCTATACACAGGTGCAATAGACTTTGTGAATCATAACACGGTGCCTATTCTACAATTGACACAGGCTATACACAGGTGCAATAGACTTTGTAAATCATAACACGGTGCCTATTCCTAACTTGACACTGGCTATACACAGGTGCTATAGACTTTGTGAATCATAACACGCTGATTAGTCTTAAATCGACACAGGCTATACACGGTGCTATAGACTGTGTGAAGTGATTGCCTCAGGCTAGACAAATTATTTTCTCCTTGAATTAACACGTTTTATGTTTTATCTAACTTTAATTTCTATGAAGCAGCTATATTGACTATAATATAGTTTTTGATGTATACACGGTACTCTGAATGTATTAGTAAATCAGACAGGCTGACATTTCAACGCGATTGAGGAAACAGATAAATATGGGACACGCCAAAGTAATTTCTATTTTAACATATATAAAATGATTGATTTCAATGTACTGGTGAGTAACGTTGTTTGTAGAGTGACTGTATCGTGGCCAGGCTTAGGTTTGATAACCATAGGTTCTGGGTTTAAAAAGAAATCTCTACCCTTGTAAAAGTTGTTATTTTGTCCACTGGCTGTGGCACATTACTGCATACTTCATTCCTTGATCTAATCCTCCCAATTCAAGATGATATATTTGGTTATATAATGTTGTAGAGAGAGATTATGCATCAATTTTAAACTCTCTTCTTACCTACTGTTTTCGTGATTGTTATCAAATTTCATACTGACCAAATACACAAAATAGATATCTAAATTCAAGTTCAAAAGCATTCAGTGCATACTATAATATACATAACATTGTTGAACACAACACACGTGAAACTCATGTAAATATAACAAAGATTTTTCCTCAGATTTTAGGACATATAAAACTCATCTGAAAATAAAAACTATTGTTTGCTTCGTTAAAAATTTGGCGATTTTCCTTCATTTAATAAAGACAGGGTTACCTTTAAATATAATCTTTAATTTTATTTACGCCAGTCTCGTCAAGAATTGACTTTTTGGAAGATATGGACAAGAATCAGAATCAATCTATGAAAGAATCTATGGACAAAGGTAACGTGTATATAAAACACACTTATTTACGTACATAAAATATTTACTGTTATTTCAGGTCAAATGAATTGTACTTTTAATACACATTTATGTTATAGTATGGGATGAGTCAGATTGTTACCCAATGTTGTAGTGACAGATTATAATGTATCAATAGAGCGTTTGGAATATATACAATAATGTAATATATTTTGTTACCCAATGTTATAGAGACATATTATAATGTATCAATAGAGCGTTTGGAATATATACAATAATGTAATATATTTTGTTACCCAATGTTATAGTGACAGATTATAATGTATCAATAGAGCGTTTGGAATATATACAATAATGTAATATATTTTGTTATATAATGATATAGTGAGAGATACTATGTTGTAATCTATGCCATTAGACCCAATGTAAATCTCCAGAATTTAATAAATAAAGTTCATTTTATCCTATCTTAATGCAGTGTTTGAAGTATCTACAATTGTGTGTTATATTTTGTTATATAATGATATGGTGAGAAATCATGTGTGAATGTTAAATCTCTCTTGGCCTTTCAAGAATTTGTACTGAAATGTCATACTGACCTAGCATATAAACTGAATTTTTAAGATCAAATTTAAAATTAATAACTGCCTGTTATATTATACATAACTTTGTTGAGCATATCAAGCTTTACAGAAAAAAACAAAACAAAAACAAAACATTAATTCATTTTAACAATAAAAAATATATTTCATCAAATTGTGTGATTCTAAAACAAATTTGAACAAGAAAACTTTATATTTGTATCGTAAAAAATGCGATTTTCCTACACTCTATATTACAATTAAAATCTGTAATATTTTTTACAGTATCTTCAAACTTTGATTTGATGGAAGATTCCACGGGCAAAGATAACAATTAGATGAAACACATATTGTATAAACTCTGCTGTTCTTTAATTCAAATAAAATAAAATCTACGCTGAATAAACATATATGACATGCATATGACCTATCAAATTGTGGGATTTGTCAAATGTACACTCAGAGATCATTAAAGGTTCATTAGACTGGCACGAATTTCAACAAGAGACAATGGAGAGTGAGAAGTGGACAAGGCAGAGAAAACCATATATGTCACACATTTTATTTATGAAAATGAAGTCTTCATGAATCATATATTGTAACGATGATAATGTATCAATGTCACGTCTGGAAACCACACAATGAGGTGACCTATATTTTACTATAAATAGTTGGCAGTAACACGTGCGTAAGGCAATCCTATGGTATTATAACAAATCAATGCAGCGTTTGTAATGTATAAAATAATGTAAAACATTTTGTTATACAGTGTTATAGTGACATATTATAACGTATCAATGCAGCGTTTGGAATCTATAAAATAATGTAAAATATTTTGTTATACAGTGTTATAGTAACATATTATAACGTATCAATGCAACGTTTGTAATGTATAAAATATTGTAAAGTATTGTGTTATACAGTGTTATAGTGACATATATAAATGCAACGTTTGGAATCTATAAAATATTATATATTTTGTTACAAAATAGAAAAGTAAGAGATTATGCTCTAATAATACATTTCTCTTTCCAGCCCATTTGAAAGAATCTTAGTGAAATGTTGTGCTGACCCAACATACAAATCGATTTTCAAATTCTAATAGTAAACCAATAAGAAATTGCTATACGATACATCACTTTTTTGAGCAATTTATCTGTAGATTTAGCTGAATTAACAACACATTTTTTTTCTTCGAATGTTGTGTTTTATTTTTCAAAAATCTGAATAATTTAGTTATTTCTTTTTAAAAAATGACAATTTCCTTCATTTAGTACAGATATATTTACGTATATTAAATTAAAATCTTTAATTTTCTTTACACAGTCTCGTCAAGAATTGATTTGTTGGAAGATTTGGAAAAGAACCAGAATCAATCTATAAAGGATTCTATGGACAAAGGTAACACGTAGATACTACATACATATTTATATACACTATTTAATGTAATATTATGTAAAACCAAATCTACTATGAATATACAGATGCTATAGTGTTTATCAAAGTGTGTGATTTGTCAAATGTACACTCCAGGATCTTTAAAGGTTCATTAGACTGGCACAAATTTCAACAAGAGACAGTGGAGAGTTAGAAGCCGACAAGGGCAGAGCCAATAATCTATGACACATTTCTTTTATTTAAGATAGTGACGTCTTCATTAACAGTACATTGTAAAGATAATAGTGTACCAATGTAATGCCTGGACACCTCACAATAAGGTGATATATTTTACTATAAATTGTTGGGATAAACACCTGCCTACGATAATGATATGTCATTATGTATTAATGTAGCGTTTGGAATGTTTAAATGAGTTGGTGCATTTTGTTATAGGATGTTTTAGTAGGGGATTATAACGTATCTATAAATGTTTGGAATATATAAATTAAGATATTTTTTAAGTTCAAAAGTATTGTGGTAAACAGCTACATAGAATAGACATATGTAATATAGTATCTACGTAACGTCTATATTTATATACACACACATTTTCACCTATATTATTATGATTACTATTAAAGGGCCAAAGGCCGAAACGTCGTTTGATTTGTATTGTTTCCTTATATATTAGTCGCATTTACATGCTTTACCCCTCCTCCCCCCCCCCACCATTCTATAATCCACAAAATACGGTGATTGATTTTACCCAAAATGTTACGCTAAACACTTACAATCCTATATCATACTACATTAAAGTAGCGTTTCTATGTTCTAAAATAAAGTGAAATGTTATCACAGAATGCTAGTGTTAGCAAACTTGCCTTGGAAAACTATATACAAATTACACATATTTTCTCAGTCTCATCAAGAATTTACGTATTGGAAGGCATGGACAAGAATCAGTGCCAATCTATAAAAGATTCATTGGACAATGGTATACGTAGATAAGACATGCATCTCAATTGTATGACAAAACTGTCAAATGGTCTAAAATGGTCTTATCTAGTGATTGTGTCACATGTTTTTAAAATCATAAACCTAAATGGTAACATTCCTTGCGATTTGCATCACTAGAAGATACTTGAAGAAAATTATCGACTGTCTTCGGTTTATAATTTAAAGATAAGAAAAAACTGTGAATCCTCCATCGATTAATTTTATGAATAGAAATAACACATTAAGGTTCAGTGTGTGGCAAAATAATGAGAGACATTGATCGGTGTTTGTAACTTTGATTTATCTTCGTCGTTAGAAACATCCATCATCAATCAACTCGTTTCCAAGACTTGATTGATAGTGGTTTGTCAAGTATCTATTTGTCATATTCAATGTGTTGTGTTTTATTGAATAACAATCGTCTAAAAATAAGGATGTGTCAAGTATTTATTATAAATAGTCCATGTGATTTAGTCCACTGAATGAGACTAGTCTATGGATAAGACTGTGTCAAGTGTTTATCTGGAATATTCAACGTTTTTTGTTCCATTGAATGAGAATAATTCACATGATTGAAAACTAATGTTGTTATAGATATTCAAAACGTGATAGTGAATAAATGGATCAATGTCAAGGACCATCGGTCGTATGGATCTGTTTGTGTATGTGTTTGTGTATGTGTTTGTGTATGTGTTTGTGTATGTGTTTGTTTGTGCAATAAAGGAATAACTTAAATAAGATGTGAAGTGTACATTTATAGAAAACTTTAAAACAATTTGATTGAGTATCCATTTTTCATATCAATCACATGATTAAAACAGTTATATTCCTTGCTCAGATCACGTTTTAACGAAAACAAAAAATAAAATGTATAGTTTGGTCCAAAAGAAAAGGAAAGACATATAGATGTGTAACTTAGTAGAGTTAATACAAAGGTCTGAATTTGTGGAAATGACATTCTCTTGAAATTTATTAGTTTACATAGAATGTGGGAAGGAATTTCCAGTTCTAAAAAAAGATAGTTTTCTATCTACTGCTACCAATACAACTACTTCTAACACTACGACTAATACTAAGACTAATACTACTATTACTACTACTACTACTACTACTACTACTACTACTACTACTACTACTACTACTACTACTACTACTACTACTACTACTACTACTACTACTACTAATACTACTACTACTACTACTACTACTACTACTACTACTACTACTACTACTACTACTACTACTACTACTGCTGCTACTACTACTACTACTCCTTCTACTACTACTACTACTACTGCTGCTGCTGCTGCTACAACTACAACTACTACTATTACTACTACTACTACTACTACTACTACTACTACTACTACTACTACTACTACTACTACTACTACTACTACTACTACTACTACTACTACTGATTCTACAACAATTACCATTAATATTACTACTATATATAGTTGTATTAGGCTTGGAGCTCGTTTGATATATATTGCTCTATTTAAATAGTAAAGTTATTATTTATTTGCTATACTGATGCAACTATTACACTCATGCAGTCCTATCACAATACGATAATTAAAATTTGACAAAATGAAAAGTAACACGTTGCTAACACGTTCTGTATTTTAATATTTAATTGTGTCTTTATCTCCAGTGATTGAAGATATAGGACACCTCCAGAACCAATCATCTCGCTTCCAAGAATACATGGGTATGTCAAGTATCAATGTTAAAATATTAGAAGCTGAGTAGTAATCCCACTGCATACAACACACACACACACACACACACACACACACACATATACATATATATATATATATATATATATATATATATATATATATATATATATATAATATATTATATCCTTTCTTTAAAAAATATAGCATTGTGGAGAACATTGTGCTTATTTGAGTCAATAAAAAAATTGATAAGGCGCACAACTCTACTGAAAGATTTGAAAATTAGAAATGTATTTTTTACAGATAGATAAACAGATAACTTGATTTCCTTTTATAATTTAAAGTCAGTTTGAAAGTTCGTTGAGTCAAACAGATAATATCATAAAATATGTACCGACGACACTTGGCTCCCAAAATCAACTAATTTTGTCACTGTAAAAAGTTGTCAATTTGCGTCATCTATTTATGACATCAAGTATTATTATTATTTCCGTTGTGTTGTTGATTTAGCGGTGATTAGTTTTGTTCTAATTGCATGTATGTTTGTGTGTGTGGGTGTGTGTGTATGTGTGTATGTGTGTGTGTTGTGTGTGGTGTATACATGTGTGTGTGTGTGTTGGCATTTTTCAGCAAATCGTGGCATTCATAGTGATATTATTCACTTGATCACATGAAGGTATTTCAGTCGCCATTTTGATTCTTTTTTTACTATTAGGGTTAGCTCGAGAGGTTAGTCATACGTGTTATTAAAGGTGCTAGGGTGTTTGTTTTTCCATAAGTTAAGTAAAGGGGAGACATTCCGAAAGCTCCTACATCCCCAGTATTCTTTAAATTTGTATTTTCACCGTTGATATTTTGTCAGGAATTGTAAAAACTAGAACAAACCTTGATAGATTTGTGAAAGTTTAAAATTTCCTAATTTGACCATTGTTTTGATTTTGTGCCGCCATTTTGATTTGTTAAGTATTGAAAGTTGAAAGGTAGTGCAAAGCAGTCCGAGAGTTGTTTTTTTTTTCTATTAGGGTTAGCTCGAGAGGTTAGTCATAAGTCTTATTAAAGGTGCTAGGGTGTTTCTTTTTCCATAAGTTAAGTAACGGGGAGACATTCCGAAAGCTCCTACAACCCCAGTATTCTTTAAATTTGTATTTTTACCTTTGATCTTTTGTCAGGCGTTTATTTATTCAATTTGTCATGATTTTTTTCTATTAGGGTTAGCTCGAGATCGGATGATTTTTTTTTCCTATTATGGTTAGTCATAAGTCTTCTTAAAGTGCTAGGGTGTTTGTTTTTCCTATTAGGGTTAATTAAAGATACTAGGTTTAATTTTTTTCTTGGGGTTAGTTGAGGGAATATATTATTAAATATATTATTGGGCCACACAGAAAAATCAACCGAAGATATACCAAATTACACAGACAACGTTGTTTACCAATCGGTCCTCATTAAATGATGGTGAGTACAGTATCGAATGAAAATAGTTCTTTCCCAGCGAAATTGCGGGCTTTTTACTAGTATATATATATATATATATATATATATATATATATATATTTATATGTGTGTGTGTGTGTGTATGTGTGTGTCTGTGTGTTTATAAAGCCGATAACTTTTTTCCCAGATTCCAAAGACTTATTACTCTAAGACCTTTCTACGTAGAAAAAATCATATAGCATTCACTGCCGATTAGTTCTGGACCTTCACTATATTACTACGGTAAACAAAATAAACATGTACTTAGCAGACGTCATTGTCCCATATCTCTATTTCCGAATCAGAACAATGAGTCAAATATCACACATGTTTTGTGATTGCATCAAACGAAATCACCGAAAGAGCTCAACAACGTTCCATAGCACCTTTTGAGAGATCATTACAATTCGTGAAATCTATTTGTAAAATTATAAATAACAAACAAACTTAAAAAAGGAGAAACGGATATTCTAAAGTTATTGAGACACATAGTGTGAATGTTTTAGTATTGTCATGTGCATCAAAGACTTATACGTTCACTTTCCTTTAATGTTTAAATAATCACATAAATATAGAACAGTAAAGTTTGCTGCCCCAAACGTAAACAAAGGTCGAGAAGCACATGGCAAACCACATGTTCCTGTCTTGACAGCTCACGTTCCAATGTAAATAATAGAAAGAAAATAACCTTTAAAATTTGGCTGTTAGGTGGCAAAAGAAACACATATTCATAAATACTCGATCATGCATCAAATAATGTCTAGATATGGATATTTTATTGAACAAAAGGTAAAATTTATCAAAAGTTACGTCTATCTATTTTTAGACCAGAGCAAATTATTGCGCTGGTATGAACAAAACGAGAATTATTCGGAGCCTGATTTTCAGAATAATTTAGTCTTATATTATTATTTCTGCAACTGTTAGATTTTATGTAAACATATTTTCAATACTGAAAGTGTATTGCCTACAACTCAAACTACAAAATTGGGAGACCTATATTGTGCGTAAATTATTCCGGTCCCTAAC
>NC_088374.1:1587916-1597916 GCF_034508935.2 Berghia stephanieae | reverse complement strand
ACACAAAAGATGGATTATTTCACAATGTACAACATTGGTGTAAAGAAACATTTGACATTAAAGTGACAAAACATTCTTATCTAGGGTCTAGTATTTTCAGTTAAACTACAAAAATCGATTTTTGACAATATTTAAATACAAACTGTTTTATAAGAAGTCAAAAAATAAGAATGATCACCACACTATCATTGTGTTTACATTATGATATGGAATTAAGTCATATCTATTTGGCCACTGATAAAAGAACATAAACGTTCCCGTTCCCTATTATTGCAGATTCCATGCGTTGAAACATTGTAACTTTTTAATTATGTGTAATAAAATATGATATATTTCCTGGGTTTTACTATTTGTGACCTTTTATCAAAAGTAAAATCAAAATAAAATGAAACATCTCTCATGCAGTACATTGTAAGACAAAACTAATGAACTCACTCGCTGTCTAGATGGACTGGGTATTATGTGTATGCAAAAGACGGTAGATAATCCTGGGTTAGTCATTGTAATAAGTCATAGAACTAGGGTGACTTTATATATATATATATATATATATATATATATATATATATATATATATATATGTATATTAATATTGCTCTAATTTGTCAAATAAAATGTAAATTGAAGGATTGTTTATATGGTATAGTTATCAAATATTGTTATCAATTATACAGATTGTTACTATTTGTGTCCTAGACTTGGATGAGACAGTGACTTTGTCATAGATCAGAGACAAATAGAGATACAGATTCATACATAGAGATATATTTATATATTATCTATTACTGGTCTCTTATCCTCCCCCCCCCCACACCACCCCTAAT
Organism: Berghia stephanieae; assembly: GCF_034508935.2. NCBI lineage: Eukaryota > Metazoa > Mollusca > Gastropoda > Nudibranchia > Aeolidiidae > Berghia > Berghia stephanieae. The sequence continues at coordinate 1,597,092 of NC_088374.1, read as the reverse complement.
TTTAAAGAAATGAATCTAAGCCAGTCCTGTTATGATTCTTCGTGCCTAATTGAATCACATAAGAAACAACAATCGGTAATTACATGGAATTTTAGTATTTAATAATAGATGAGATAATCTACATACAAGTCTTTTGTACAGAATACCTTGGAGCGGTGAAATCTAGTTGACTATATAGATGGATCGTTATTGGATATTATAAAGAATATAAATTAGTTAAGGGCGACAACCATGAAAACGTTATTTGTAAATTGTATATTACCAGTGGCTTCCCTTAGTAATTACAGGAACATAATTTATCACATGTTGAGTCAAGTACTGTATTTGTGTTTGTTGTGTATCGTGTAGAATTGACCTAGAATACGATATAGTATAGATGGTCTAATTGTGTCTGTAAACGAAAGTCTTTTTCTGTTCGTAGAACAGATAATGTGTTCTGAAAAAAAACTCGTAAGAAAGAATTCAGACTAAAACTGTATAATGTCGATATATACGTGTTGTCTGTGAAAGTTAGCTTTATTGGGGGAGTGAAACAGATATAAATAATATTTAGGGTAAAAGAGGAAAACATAAAAATTTAAAGTCATAATTTTGTAAAATGCGAGTAGGTTATAAAATATTAATAATACAATATGACGTTTGTTGCATTTAACAAAAAAAAGCCAACCAGTTGATAATATTCATATACAAATGGGGCAGTGTGGCTCAGCCGTAACGTATTTTCCTCGTATCCGAAAGGAACCGAGTTTGATAGCCCGCCGCTGAACTCTATGGCTTGAGCAAGTCACCTCGCCCTAGCTCAATTTGCGGCAATGCACTGTTACTGACTCCTGGGTTATTCCAGTCTTCCCTTGGAATAGACTCTAGAGAGAAGTTGTTGACAATACATTTTGACGGAAATAATTTTAAGTACTTTGATATCAATTCCTTTACATTAAATGTTATTAGTATTGTATGTGTAATCATCGTCCTTTTATCACTGTAAATATTTATTCATATACTTGATATCGTAAAATGATTTTTTTTTCAACGAAATCTTTTTCTTTCATATTTCATGCTGTAATAATCAGAATTGTTAAATATATCACAATAATAATATGTATTACCACTAGCACAACCAGAATAGTTACAACTCTCATTACAATAACCACACATCATCACAACTATCACCATCAACAACATCATTACATCAACAAGAAACCACCACCACAACCATAAAAACTATCACCACCACAACTCTTAATACAACAACCACAAATCACCACCTACACCCGTACATCTACAACAAACACAAACACTGTCATCGCCTTTGTCATCCACGTTACAAATGTCAAAAATCCAGTATGTGTTTTATCATATTTTCTGTGACCAATCCCATTTCTATAACCAATGACTACAGCTATTGGACAATGTACTTGTTTGCTCTTTTCATTTTATTTCTTCTCCATGTATACGCAGAAGTATATTAAACATTTAATACAAAACATGATTGTGTGTTATTTATTTTGTTTTTAAATTGTTTTATAAAGTGTCTTGTTTGAGTTTAATAAAACAATTTTTTACCTGCTGGGTAAGCCCGCCATTTTGGGAACATACTCAGATACTTGACAGAAAATCAAGTACATGTAAAGCAACAATTCTTCAGAGAAGAAACGTTCCTGTTTTAAACGTTTCAGTCTTGATTTCTTACAAAATAAAGGGACCACAACTAGATCATGGCTCCCTTGTACCTTTCTGTGTTCTTTCCTTAACATAGCGGCATCGGGACTTGAACTTACAGCCTTCAGATTAGGGTTTTACAATGGCATATTTTGTGTATGGGTTTTCTTCCATTACTATATCGATGTTTGAGTTTATTTTCATTCCTCCTCATCCATGTCTAATCCATGTGAGAGCTTTTGTCTCCAGTTATTTTAAACATTTGAATTCCATTTGTGTTTCGATTCTATTTCTTTGACCTCAACGGCAAAAGTTTGACTTTATAGCCATTCTGGCTACGATTTTGTGTCCAGTCTCTTCCAATTTAAAGACACGAGCGAGAGGACATGTTGAATTGTTTTCCCATTTCGGACACATACACATACACACACACACACACACATATATATATATATATATATATATATATATATATATATATGTATATATATATATATATAATATATATATATATATATATATATTATATATATATATATACATATATATTTATATATATATAAATATATATATATATATTTGTGTGTGTGTTTTTGTGTGTGTTGCAAACATTAAAGGCTACATCGTTTTGTGTGTTGTGTTAATCCATCTAGGGAGGGAAAATAAAACTGTGAGTATTTTGCCTCAACGTGTGGTTACAATAACTAAAAGTCATTAAAATAGAGATTAAATCGCACAGCGTCCCTGGTTGCATAAAACATAACATGGCGGCGCTCGATCTCTCACTTACCGTTTTTGATGACGTTTTCCCCCTGTTGTCATATCTAGTCCTGTGTTATCTATGGTAGAGACTGCCATGCAAGGATTAGTCTGCTGAGTCACACCCGTCTCTCAACAAGACCGACGAGACCAAAGCCATACAGGTCGCAAACCATCGTGTCTTGAGACGGAAGGATGCCTCCAGTTGTACATTTAATCTGACACATCCATTCGCCCAGATGGTAAAAGACTGAATTCATCGTATATGATGTTTGTTTTATTATTGTTAATTACAAAGTCATTTCTTTCCAAGGGGTGTCTATTTATAATTACAGTACCAGTTTATTAAACCGATCCCATTAATATGTTCAACCTTACCTAATGTAAACATACTAACGTATGAAATGAAACGGTTTAACAGATTTTACTGTGTACACGGATGGTAATGAAGTCGGCAACGAAACGCTCAAAAAGTAAAAAAAAAATAAAAGAAAAAAAAATGAACGAAAAAGAAAAGGCTGCTGTTTACGCAAGCATCATGTTCACCTTTGACCTCATAACCCACAAGACTCCTTCGTCTGAGTGTGCGTATCGTTCCTTACTCTATCTTCATTCACATCTCTATGTGCTCGTGACTGTTGACTCGTTTCTATCATGCTAGGAACATTCTCTCTCTCTCTCTCTCTCTCTCTCTCTCTCTCTCTCTCTCGCTCTCTCTCCCTCTCTCTCTCGCTCTCGCTCTCTCTATCTACCACTTTCTCTCTCTCTCTCTGTCTCTCACAATCTCTCTCTCTATCTATCTCCCTCTATCTCGCTATCTCTCTCACTCTCTCCGCTCCCACTATCTCTCTTCTCTCCCTCCTCTCTTTCTCAAACACAAACAATCACACATTCTTTCATACCTTTCATACAATTTGACTCTCCTCTCTCTCTCTCTCTCTCTCTCTCTCTCTCTCTCTCTCTCTCTCTCTCTCTCTCTCTTCTCTCTCTTCTCTCTCTCTCTCTCTCTCTCTCTCTCGTCTCGCTATATAATAATAATAATAATAATAATAATAATAATAATAATAATAATAATAATAATAATAAATAATAATAATAATAATAATAATAATAGTAATAATAATAATAATAATATAATAATAATAATAATAATAATAATAATAATAATAATAATAATAATAATAATAATAATAATAATAATAATAATAATAATAATAATAATAATAATAAATAATAATAATAATAATAATAATAATTAATAAAATAATAATAATAATAATATAATAATAATAATAATAATAATAATAATAATAATAATAATAATAATAATAATAATAATAAAAATAATAATAATAATAATAATAATAACAACAACAATAATAATAATAATAATAATAATAATAATAATAATAATATAATAATAATAATAATAATAATAATAATAATAATAATAATAATAATAATAATAATAATAATAATCATAATAATCATATTAACAGATCTTTAATGTTCAAAGAAATAGAAATTATTTTTGATTCACATTGATGCCAGTATAAAATGATGATGATGATGATGATGATGATGATGATGATGATGATGATGGTGAGGATATATATATATATATATATATATATATATATATATATATATATATATATATATTTCTCGCCATCCCTCTCTTATCTCTCTCTCTCTCTCTCTCTCTCTCTCTCTCTCTCTCTCTCTCTCTCTCTCTCTGTCTTTTCCGTACTCCTTCTTTTACACCTTCCTACGCTACTCTTTATCCACATCTTCCTTCTGCTGCTTTTGTTACTTTTGATTCCCGTACATCGTTGAGCTTCTTCTAATTGTTACTCATCCTCAACCTCATCTTCTTCCTCCTCCTCCTCCTCCTCCTCCTCCTCCTCCTCCTCCTCCTTCTTCTTCTTCCTCTTCTTCTTCTTTTTCTTCTTCTTCTTCTTCTTCTTCTTCTTCTTCTTCTTCTTCTTCTTCTTCTTCTTCTTCTTCTTCTTCTTCTTCTTCTTCTTCTTCTTCTTCTTCTTCTTCTTCTTCTTCTTCTTCTTCTTCTTCTTCTTCTTCTTCTTCTTCTTCTTCTTCTTCTTCTTCTTCTTCTTCTTCTTCTTCTTCTTCTTCTTCTTCTTCTTCTTCTTCTTCTTCTTCTTCTTCTTCTTCTTCTTCTTCTTCTTCTTCTTCTTCTTCTTCTTCTTCTTCTTCTTCTTCTTTTCCTCCTCTATCTCCTGCTTAAGTTATTTTCTAACATTTCTAAAAGCTGTCACTTTCCCAGGACAATAACAATCACCAACATTGCAATCACAACAAAAAGATGAACCACTTATACATTAACCTTTTAAAACGGTTAATAGAACATCGGATAATTGAGACATAGATCTAACCACGACAATAAATATGCTATTATTTTAAAACACGGAACACTCTATCTCGAGTAGATTTCTTGGCTCACCAACTCGGTATGAATTTGTAACCCACCAAACAAGATACCAAATGTGACACAACGTCTCCAAACGTTATTATGTCGGGATGAATCGGATACTAAAAATTCAAATTATAGTTAAACTGGTCAAAAATATGAATTATTGGAATTCAGCATTCTACAATATGATAGTCATTCTCCTCAATAAAACATACAAACTCAACGCAATTTGGGTTTTTTTTTTTTTCTGGCTACAAATTCAATTTTCGACACTTAATCCTCCCGACTTAATACCGTTTAGAAACGAGGGGTCATAAATATCAACTTTAAATTATTTCTAAATACGTAATGAGTATTTTACACTATTTGATAGTTCTTAATTAGAGTAATTTTATTTCATCATCTTGCTAGAAAATGTGTTACAGTTTCCAGTTTCAATCTATTTGTTATAATATATCGTCCACAACAGAAGGTATCACGTGACTTTGATCCATTCTATAGAGATGTTCACATCCTTCGTAACCTACAGAATAAATAAACATTGGTGAGGACTGCCTGAATCCTGGTATTGTAAAATACGAACATAGAGGTACAAATGGAAAGACTTCAGATGTAAATTGTACAGTGAAAGCATTTTCATATTGTTGGAAAACGTTCTTTACATTGTCTCACGGTACTCAGGTGTAAAATGAATACACGGCTGTTAACATCGTTGTCTATGTCGGAGGGAAAATGAATATTGCCATGTCTCTTTTTTGGACTTAAGTGTTGCTGCCTGTTAGAACCATTTTCATAGTGCTTTGAACACGTTTAGTGGATATTATATATATATATATATATATATATTATATTAAAAAGTATAGGATCAGATATCAGTATACTATTGGCGACTATTAGAGAATATTGCTGAGGAAGTGACAGACACCTTGAAGAAAAAGATATATCGCCAACATACCGACATTGATAGATGCAGCACATTTAGTAACTCAGCACTGATAATTACGGGAACTTTTGAAAAAATCAGGTTGTGATTTTAATTTTTTTTTTTTTTTTTTTGTTTTTTTTTTTTTTTTTTTTGTGTTGTTGGTTTTTTTTGTTTTTTTTGTTTTGTTTTGGTTCTTCGGAACATAATTGATCTGAAACCTTAAAATTAAAATAACTAAGTAAAATCATTTTTATAAAACCCAACACCTGCTTGCTCCTAATTCATTAATGATTCATGGTAGAAGATACTGTATTCTTGGACGTGTCTTAATGGAAGGTTCGGTTAAACGAGATTCATTATACACCTTGTCATTTATACGGGATGTTGTGAAACAAAACATGTATATCCTGGTTCATTCACAAAACATTGACCTTTTCTCTTCGGAGTTCGAGTTGATTCAAACGTCCAATAGAATTTAAAATCTTTTCTTTATTTTCGGGCAGTGAAAGCAATGCGATTTAGACTTCATCGAAAACCTAGTGGCATTGCTATATATCACAGTAAACGCTCGGTCACAGAAGTCTACCGTAACACTTAGAACGGGAATTCATAGTTCTCAATGTTACTTGACGTGTGACTACTAGAACGAGACAAAATGTTGGAAAGTGCGGGACGGTTCATTCCAACTGTGTACGTTTACACTATTAAAAATTTGCTGAGTTGACGCGCCTCTCCCACCCCCCCTCTCTCTCTCTCACTCTCTCTCTCTCTCTTCTCTCTATCTCTCTCTCTCTCTCTCCCTCTCTCTCTCTCTCTCTTTCTCTCTCTCTCTCTCTCCCTTCATTTCTTTCTTTCTTTCTCTATCCCTCCTTATGTTTCTACCTCAAATATATAGCGTGTTCAAAATAGATTATATTTTTGTCTCTCTCGCTCTCTTTTTTTCTTTATCTCTCTCTCTCTCTCACTCTCTCTCTCCATCCCCTATCTCTCTCTCCCCCCTCTCTGTCCTCTCTCTCTCTCTCTCTCTCTCTCTCTCTCTCTTCCTCCCCCTCTCTCTCCCCGCTCTCTCCCCCCTCTCTCTCTATCTCTCTCCCCTCTCTCTCTCCCTCCCCCCTCTCTCCCCCTCTCTCTCTCCCTTCTCTCTCCCTCCCCCCCTCTCTCTCTCTCTCTCTCTCTCTCTCTCTCTCTCGCTCACCCTCTCCTGTGTAAAGCGACCATCATTCCGCGGGGTAGCCCTATTCGTACTTAAGGTCGAATAGCATCAACCGCCGTTGCCGTACGTAAGGACAAATCGTGTTGCTTGCACTTCGTCCTTCACACTAAAGCTGGGCAATATTCCGTTTTTGTTTTTACTGAGCTGGATTCGAATCCACGTAATTACATGATACATCCGTATCGTCTTAATTGTTTTGCGAACCCCCCTCCTCTGTTTGTGAGTCAAATAATCAGTTGAGTGTGTATGTGTGTTTGATGTGTGTGTGTGTGTGTGTGTGTGTGTGTTTGTGTATGTGTTAATTTCGTGGGGTTTTTTTTGTTTGTTTTTTTTCTTCTGGGATATGATTTTTATTCCAGGATGGTGACTGATTTCTTATAATGAACATTTATCGTGTTCTCCTATTGGTAAGTATGCCATTCAAATACCTGCTCGAGAGTTTGGGTTGGCTAGGCACAGAGGAAGATTCGGCAGGTTGTTTTTGGGTTTTTTCTTTTTTTTTTATTTGGGGGGGGGGGTTGTTTTTTATTGTTGTTCTTTTTTATTTGTTTTCTTTTGTTGATGTTTTACCTGCTTTTGTTTGTTCATTTGTTTTATCTGTGTGTGTGTGTGTGTTTGTGTGTGTGTGTGTGTGTGTCTATTGTGTGTCTACGTGTGTTTTGCCTTTTTTACATTTTTTTTCAATCTATAATAGTGGGTAAGCACTCAGTAACTATTTGTTTTAAATGACTAGTATTCAATTTGTCAAAAATATTATATTAGTCATAATAGTATAAGGCGCGCAAAAAAACACTAAATTTCTGTATTTCTTAAGAAGCCGTTTTATAAATAATATTATAATCTTAATAATTCAGTGAGTGCCATCAATAATAGCTTGAATTTAGCCAAACATTTTGAACGATGTCGATACCTGTCCTTTAACTTCAGAAAATGTTGTTGTAAGTACTGTCTTGACTTGACTAGCTGTATAACATAATGATAAATTTAATTCATGGCGAATTCAATGCGTTATCAAATTGGCAGTAAACGAGGTAATTCTATAGACGGGATGGAATTTGGCGGCTTTACAACACGCAAATTAATTCCAAAGCCGAAACTTTGCATTTAAACTTATCTCCATAGACGATGTCAATATATTAAAGATGAATAAAGGACACTAATACCAAGTCCTCAATAATTTCAGTACTTGGTTCGTTAGCGAATACTATTAAGTATTTGGTATCCACTTTTGCCCTGACGAGAAGTTAGAATGTCAACGGGCTGGGATTTAAAATGTCAAGGGGTTGAAACTGGGTGAAATAGAATGATACAGAACATTAAAGCCCAGTTCGGCCTAAGAACAATAACTTGCCTATGTTCTTAAACTCAGAACAAGGGGTAATGTTGTCAGGGGTGTTGGGGTTGTTGTTTTGATCTGGGTGGGGGTCTAATAAGTCTGATAAAGTTACGATTACTGGCCAAAAACAAATTCCTAACTTTAGTTTAAAATTTACAAAATAAAAAGACGGAAATATATACATAATAAGTTTGATGTATTTTAAACAATGGTTACAAGAAAAATAAATCCACGATTTGTATCAATAATTCTGTATTCAAACTACTTTGTATACAAATGTTGTATTCCAGATGTGTAATTTGGCTTATCACCACTCAAGGTGGTATTTCAATAGATATTATTACAACTAACGTATCTAAGTACGCAGTGATACAGACCTGCCAAGCATTCGACTTATTGTGTTATAGTGGAAAAAAGAATACCATTTCGAAAGGATTTGTGCTGCAATGTAGGTTAACAAAGCATCCACAAACACGCAGGTCTGACATCCGAATCCACTTAAGGGCCTGGTTTAACATTGTTGTATAATGTATTTTGCGTCATTTAAATAAAAAAAAAGATTTCTATTACAAGAATGAGCCCATAAGGAAATGGTTATGAGACCTAAAAATAATTGCACGTCGATCCACATCAATTTTAAAACCATCACCATCACTACCACAAGCACTTTTACAACATAATCATTACCATCAGAATCGCTACCACCATCATTTGCACAATATCATAAGTATCATCAGCACCACAATCAATATCACCACCACAGCATTATACCTACCATTACCTCTCTTTTGTGGTTTTCTTCTTCTTCTTCTTCTTCTTCTTCTTCTTCTTCTTCTTCTTCTTCTTCTTCTTC
>NC_088374.1:1581323-1587816 GCF_034508935.2 Berghia stephanieae | reverse complement strand
ATGGGATTAGAATATTATTCATTGGCTTGGTGTCCGTGTCAAGGTTTGGGGTTGTGAAAGATCAAATTGACTTTTTAAAAATTTTAACAAACATTGTAGGTTGAGAACAACTGGTAAACATTGAACATTATCACAATCATAAATTTTGACCTCAGACAAAGTTTCAGCAACATTGAATTGTATCCATCGCCGGTCTTTTATCAACATAAGAACAAAGCGTTTTTGCTTGGAATCATTTTTTTTTCTTTTTTTTTCTTTCTTTTCACCTTTTTATTGGATAATATTTTTTTTTTAATCTTACATTTCTATTCATGAATTATTCATTATTTCTATTTATTTTTAAATTCATTGTTCAATTCAATCTTCGTTATCCAACAAATGCAAAAATAACTATGAACACAATAGATATTTCCTTATATTTACCAATGAAGTTACAAATCAAGTACAATGATATTTGTAAGAATCTAATCAGTGTAGCAAATTGTCGTAAAATCAATGTACATCTTTTGGCAAAGTTGGTTTTATCTGTTGGTAGATGGTTGTATTTCTCTGAATAGATCTTCCTCTCACTGGCGTAAAGCTGCGTTAGGTGGTCATGAGAAGTTGCTGTTCCATCACTCTTTGATTGGGGAAGCAGATTCCAGTTGTCAGGGTGGTTCAGTTTAAACAGATATTTCCATATGGTTCATAACAAAAGGCTCTTGGATAGTAACAGTTGGGTCTCCTACCATCTTTCCTGGAGTGGTTGACGTTAAGGGTGTTACGCCATCAAATGACTGGAAACAGTCATATATGTCAAGTAATGAACCTTGTATGGAGTCATGAAATCATTCTTGCGAGAGATTTAAAAAAATGTGATGTAGTCAGATGGAGTGAAAATGTCACAATGTCTGAATTTTCGTCAACTGTCTGTCAATCGCTGCATGTATGGAGACTCACTCCATCTGATATGTCCTTTCTCTAAATACTTCTGTTCGACTGTGACGCATACTTCCTTGCAAAAAGCTCAACATTTTGACATCGTCTTGTTCCTATTTTGATAGTGCATCCATCGCTGTAGATTATTAAATTGTTGTAAATGTCAGCTATTCATTTTGCGCATAAGTAGTTGTAGAGACAACTACACAACTCGTTAGCGATAGACCTCCCTGTCAACTTAGTCCTATAGTAAAGTGCAGAGGCTTGAAACTATGGAGATAACAAAACAGTTGTAGATCCATTGAGATCAATCAAAATCTGTTGCTCGTTTAACTTTATCCTTTTCCTTTTCACTCCGAGCTGTCTCCCATTTTTATCGATGAGAATTCCATGCCATTTCATCAAGATTTCCACTTTCGTGTTTGACGCATTCGTCGCATTTGTCTTTTCTTGGCTTAAATAAAGCCATGTTATTCTTTTCAACAAGCTTCGTAAAACGGTCGACCAATAGCTGTGACGCCATCCTCGGAGCATTTATCTTTATACGCTTTGTAAATGGCCGTATAAGACCTGAATCGCGTTCCACGTACAATTTATATGTCGATTTCCGGAAATAGTGGAGGCATAGTTTTGATTTTTTTTCAAAACTTATCAACACAATGTGTTTTCTGTATCATGGCGTTGGGATCGCTTCTTTTCGTGGCTAGGCGTTGCATCTTTTAGGCACCAGCTCCGAATAGTCCAGTCAGTTAGTGAGAGTGTGTTCAAAAACATTTTTACATACTGATTTACCTCACTCCATTTAATTTTGAAAAAATATTTTAAAACTGATCTTCTCTTAGCAAAACTTTTCGTCGAGCGGATATCGACAAGTGTTTTGATAAAGACGCTATTTCTTTTTGTGCTTTTCTTCCCAATTCTGTAATTCATTCTAAAAGAAATTTAAAAAATACGTTGTCTGTCTTCCTCTGTTACTTCGTCCAATGGTTCACTATTCCATAACAATAACATCTTTCTTTCAATATCTTCGCTTCCTTTTCAACATATTTGCATTTTTTTGATGAATCGTATTTTCTTCCAACATAACATTTTCCGGCTGGTCTTCATTGCCTATCACCAGTATTATTACATTTAATTAGCCGATCAGTTGAGTTTACTATTTGGTCACCTGTCGTATCCAAGTGATTCGTGTTTGAAATGTCTCGTAGTGTCTCCACAACGTCTTCATTGTTAGGTCTATTTGAAGGAGTGACGTTGTTCTCTGTCTTCAATAGAATATTGATGGTGTCATGTGTTGGGAAGGTTGATATCATTTCTGAGTCGTATGGATTGTTTGATCCTAGAAATCAATAAGTAACTTTGACAATATGAAGCCTTTGGAATGATGATTATAATCAGTTTGGTACATATTTATCATCTAGCACCTGTAAGCATTTCTGCTTGTATTCTTTATGCACTTTGTATGCATTACGCAAAGACTTATAATCACATTTTAAAACCAGTTTCCTGAAGGAAAAAGACGTGTGCGGTTAAGATTAAAATACTTGAAATAGCTAGATCAATTTGTCTTCCAAGAATAAAACAAAACAAAAGAAACAGAAAAGAATAAAGCTGAAAGACTACACGTCTTCTATTATTTATGGAAAACAAATTGTCAATACCTTGATCAACAGTTTTATGTGAAGTGTTTGACCCAATGCTGTCCGTTAGTTTTTCATTTATTGTGTTGAGGAAGGTTTGTTGAGGTCGATCATTCTGGTCAGTTTGAGCTTGTATTTGAAAGTACTGTTTGAGGAACAAGAATACAAGCATTCTATCCAATAAAACCAGCATGTTATCGAATGGCTTCTTATCATAGTCATAATTTATCAAGGCAATGAAATAGATAATCAGAAAATTAAATTATGTAGGCAATTGATACATGATATTCGGAACTGTTTCACTAACGAACTGTTGTTATTTTTGACTTTTTCCTCAGAACTGAATCATTCATTTGTATAACAATGATACTATAAATCGTTCTTGATACTTTGAGATTATACATTTTAGATTGGTACATATATTTACCAAAATATCTCACTGCAACGAAACCATTTAACTAGTGTTTTATTTAAATGGGATTGATTGAAACATGTTTTATACCCTTTAATAGTATTGTCCGCCTCACCAGTGCAGCTGTTATGTGGTGTAGCCGGTATTGAATATAAATCAAGATCGATCTCTATCATGGCTGAGTTGGAGGTTTCAATCATTAATCTATTTAATGCAGGAGAAGGGCTGTCTGGCGAAGCTTTTCGTTTTGTCATCTCCACCATCATTCTTCCTCTTTGAAGAGGAAACGTGTTTGATTCTATATATTTTTTCTTGGATTCTTGGACTTTGAATCAGAGCGATATGCCTATGTAAACGCTTGTAGATGTGTCTTTTATAGTACTGCATCAATAACAAAAGTAGTAAAACAAATGAAGTGATGCGGTTATCGCTAAAACAAATCTTACCATGTTTTTGTGTGGTAGGAAGGGGTAGGGGTTAAAAGGTGGCACCATATCAGGATAACATCGACATGTCATAATGATGACGTCTACAATCATGCCATCGGCTGATTGTCATGATCACGTCATACACATCCACCTGTTATCCAATAAATTTCAAGGACAGAATCGTTTCATAATTCTCGACGGACGAGGAATTTTTTAAATAGTGATGGGGGGAGAACGGGTGGTCGGGGTAATTTTAAACTAAATCCCTTTTTTCGTACATTGTCTTTGCGATTACAAATGAAGCATCCGGGAAATAATGGGTTTCATTCCCGTTGGCAAAATGTCTTTAGAAATTAATTTTTCAGTAGCTGTGGTATTTATTGCTGCTCAAAATGATTATACTATTATAATATGCTAGGCCTATAGATGTCAATAAAACACTATAAATTATAAAACAAATTTTACAAGTTACAATTGTAAACACGAATGTTACCCGCCCTCTCAATACGGTGTACTGTCGGGATGAACGGGATCTCGAACTTAAATTTTGAAAATAAAAGCATGAGACAACAGAACTTAGACTATGTTTGCAATTCAAGAAATAGTATTTTCCCCACTATAATGAAAAGAAACGAACCCCAAGTTTGATATGTGTGGCTATAAAATCAACTTCTACCTTCATCCCGACATAATACCACTTGGAAACGATGGGTCACAATTTTATTAACCCACGAAAACTCGTTATCCATCATTTACAAGACGTATTTCGATCACTTTACAGAGGATAGCCCAGTACTTATTAACCCACGAAAACCCGTTATACATCATTTACAAGACGTATTTCGATCACTTTACAGAGGATAGCCCAGTACTTATTAACCCACGAAAACTCGTTATCCATCATTTACAAGACGTATTTCGATCACTTTACAGAGGATAGCCCAGTACTTATTAACCCACGAAAACTCGTGATACATCATTTACAAGACGTATTTCGATCACTTTACAGAGGATAGCCCAGTACTTATTAACCCACGAAAACCCGTTATACATCATTTACAAGACGTATTTCGATCACTTTACAGATGATAGCCCAGTACTTCTTCCTCTACCTTAAATCAACCAGACGATTCAAACTCTGAAACAATACTAGGTTTTATCATCTTGAAACAAAGATATAAGAGGGCGCAGTACTTATTGAATTATCTCTGAAGTTGTCATCAGAGTTTTGATCAGCGGATTGGCAAAAACGCTACTTCAGAGGTTTGATCAACGGACTACCGTTATACTTTTTTATCTACATTCAATCTCACCCTGTATCTTGTAAACTTTTATTTACAAATCGTAAATATCCTCCAATATCTCTAGTTTTTCATTAAAATCCTTCGATCTCCATGACCCCGATTGTAGAACTCCATCAGCATTGAATAACAAAATAGTAAAAATCGACTTCATATAGAAATCTGTTAATATCTCAACTTATACGTAGAACAAATGGTTTTGGCTCCAATAGTCCGTTTCATAATTCATATTCAAGCGTAGACATTTCATTTCCTCTAAAACTGTCTGCCATATGGTAATGGTGTTTTGTATGTCTATTCCATATAACCACGACCAAACAAACATGATTTCTACCCTTTGAAAATAACACAGACTGAGGATTTTGAATATTTGTGCTATTTGTAAAATGTTTGCGTTACTTATTTTAAATTTCAGATGTTTTACAGTATAATGTATTGATCTATAACGATCATTGTTTCAAAATCAGTGGCGTCAAGTTAAGTATGTCAATTTACACATTTGTGCAGTTAAGCCTTTTCATTCTGTGTCCCAAATCCAACCACTTGGATTGTTAATTCCGTCAAACAGTCACTCAAGTCTTGCTTCACGATTATACTGATTAAACACAATGCTTTTCACTGTCATAGTTTTACAGATTGCATTTCAAATTCATTGTCGAAAAACTAAGGAATGAAAAGTAAAATTTACGCCTCGGATTTTATGAATGAATCCATGTTTGACAAAAAATGAGTGGCGATCTGGCAAAACCCGTCAGATGTCGGATGATTTCGGATCAAATATTATTACAAACTCGTAAAGAGACAGTATGAATGTTGTAATTATTTCAATAAGGTTCGACGTTATTCACATTTGAAGGCAGGGAGTTAGAACACTTAGAAATAGAGAAGTTTACTATTAAATTTTAAAGACAAGACATTGTATCTGTATATGTTGCAGTTTGTCAGAAAAAAACTAGATTAATTAATCTTTAAAAATAAATAGTAAAATCATTTCTTAAGAATGAGTGAGGTGGAAATGACTATGAGCCTTTCGATCTCTGTCATCGAATTGAACGCCTCATCTCTTTCACAAGTTCGTGATTCAGGTCAACCATAGTTTTCTTTGGAAGCAATCTTTCTACAGTACCTGATTCTCCCCAATGGTGTTAAGATTCATTTGCTGATCTTCTAATCTCCTTAGATCTTGGTTGATCCGGACGGGTAGAGTTGTTACAGGTTTTCCCCTGAATGAGGTTCGACAGTTTTACTTTTTTAATTCTCGGTCATTGTATTATTGGCCGGAATTTCCGAATCTCGTCTCAGAATATGACCAAAAAGGCCCATCTCTGTTCCAAAATCCCAAGATTAATAATAAAAACTATAATCTAGCAATAATAATAATATAATCAGATAATGTTATTTCACATTTATTTGCTCGTATTACAAAACTATCCCGTTTGACATCCGACGGGTTTTGCCATATCAGCACAAAAATATTACAATATCGTGATATGTGTTCACAAAAAGTAGACATTGATGCAATTTGACATTGAGGCAACAATCCTGTCTGTATCATTGGTGAGGCAAGGTATTAGACGTACGTGAATTATGTGAATGTTTACGGTAGTAAAATGATTTTCATAAAACAAAATAATGTGAAATATTATCTTGTAACTTGCTGTACTGTAAACAGTTCTATCCATGAGAGTTTTCTTTTTTCTCGTAAATCTTGAGAGGATTTGTTGTTTTTTATTTTACGGGTATAAAATTTGGAATAAAAACGTATTTCATTCTTTGTGTGTCTATTGTAATAGC
>NC_088374.1:1551323-1576323 GCF_034508935.2 Berghia stephanieae | reverse complement strand
TCTATAGAGTCTATGCGTATCATAGCACGGTGCCTATTCCTAACTTGACACAGGCTATACACATGTGCAATAGACTTTGTGAATCATAACACTGTGCCTATTCTACAATTGACACAGGCTATACACAGGTGCAATATACTTTGTGAATCATAACACGGTGCCTATTCTACAATTGACACTGGCTATACACAGGTGCAATAGACTTTGTGAATCATAACACGTTGCCTATTCTACAATTGACACTGGCTATACACAGGTGAAATAGACTTTGTGAATAGTAATACGGTGCCTATTCTACAATTGACACAGGCTATACCAATGTGCAATAGACTTTGTGAATCATAACACGGTGCCTATTCTACAATTGACACTGGCTATACACAGGTGCAATAGACTTTGTGAATCATAACACGGTGCCTATTCTACAATTGACACTGGCTATACCAATGTGCAATAGACTGTGTGAATCATAACACGGTGCCTATTCTACAATTGACACTGGCTATACACAAGTGCAATAGACTTTGTGAATCATAACACGGTGCCTATTCTACAATTGACACAGGCTATACACAGGTGAAATAGACTTTGTGAATCATAACACGGTGCCTATTCTACAATTGACACTGGCTATACACAGGTGCAATAGACTGTGTGAATCATAACACGGTGCCTATTCTACCATTGACATTGGCTATACACAGGTGCTAAAGACTTTGTGAATCATAACACGGTGCCTATTCTACAATTGACACAGGCTATACACAGGTGTAATAGACTGTGTGAATCATAACACGGTGCCTATTCTACAATTGACACTGGCTATACACAGGTGCAATAGACTTTGTGAATCATAACACGGTGCCTATTCTACAATTGACACTGGCTATACACAGGTGCTAAAGACTTTGTGAATCATAACACGGTGCCTATTCTACAATTGACACTGGCTATACACAGGTGAAATAGACTTTGTAAATCATAACACGGTGCCTATTCCTAACTTGACACTGGCTATACACAGGTGCAATAGACTTTGTGAATCATAACACGGTGCCTATTCTACAATTGACACTGGCTATACACAGGTGCAATAGACTGTGTGAATCATAACACGGTGCCTATTTTACAATTGACACTGGCTATACACAGGTGCAATAGACTTTGTGAATCATAACACGGGGCCTATTCCTAACTTGACACTGGCTATACACAGGTGCAATAGACTTTGTGAATCATAACACGGTGCCTATTCTACAATTGACACTGGCTATACACAGGTGCAATAGACTTTGTGAATCATAACACGGTGCCTATTCTACAATTGACACTGGCTATACACAGGTGCAATAGACTTTGTGAATCATAACACGGTGCCTATTCTACAATTGACACAGGCTATACACAGGTGCTATAGACTGTGTGAATCATAACACGGTGCCTATTCTACAATTGACACAGGCTATACACAGGTGCAATAGACTTTGTGAATCATAACACGGTGCCTATTCTACAATTGACACAGGCTGTACACAGGTGCAATAGACTTTGTGAATCATAACACGCTGATTAGTCTTAAATCGACACAGGCTATACACGGTGCTATAGACTGTGTGAAGTGATTGCCTTAGGCTAGACAAATTATTTTCTCCTTGAATTAACACGTTTTATGTTTTATCTAACTTTAATTTCTATGAAGCAGCTATATTGACTATAATATAGTTTTTGATGTATACACGGTACTTTGAATGTATTAGTAAATCAGACAGCCTGACATTTCAACGCGATTGAGGAAACAGATAAATATGGGACACGCCAAAGTAATTTCTATTTTAACATATATAAAATGATTGATTTCAATGTACTGGTGAGTAACGTTGTTTGTAGAGTGACTGTATCGTGGCCAGGCTTAGGTTTGATAACCATAGGTTCTGGGTTTCAAAAATCTCTACCCACGTAAAAGTTGTTATTATCTACTGTCTATGGCACATTACTGCAGACTTCATTTCTTGATCTAACCCTCAATATCCAAGCTGATATATTTTGTTATATAATGGTGTAGAGAGAGAGAGAGATTATGCATCAATTTTAAACTCTCTTCTTACCTACTGTTTTCGTGATTGTTATTGAAATTTCATACTGACCAAATACACAAAATAGATATCTAAATTCAAGTTCAAAAGCATTCAGTGCATACTATAATATACATAACATTGTTGAACACAACACACGTGAAACTCATGTAAATATAACAAAGATTTTTCCTCAGATTTTAGGACATATAAAACTCATCTGAAAATAAAAAAAAAAAACTATTGTTTGCTTCGTTAAGAATTTGGCGATTTTCCTTCATTTAATAAAGACAGGGTTACCTTTAAATATAATCTTTAATTTTCTTTACGCCAGTCTCGTCAAGAATTGACTTTTTGGAAGATATGGACAAGAATCAGAATCAATCTATGAAAGAATCTATGGACGAAGGTAACGTGCATATAAAACACACATATTTACGTACATAAAATATTTACAGTTATTTCAGGTCAAATGAATTGTACTTTTAATACACATTTATGTTATAGTATGGGATGAGTCAGATTGTTACCCAATGTTATAGTGACATATTATAATGTATCAATAGAGCGTTTGGAATATATACAATAATGTTTAATATCTTGTTATATAATGATATAGTGAGATATACTATGTTGTAATCTATGTCATTAAACCCAATGTAAATATCCAGAATTTAATAAATAAAGTTCATTTTATCCTATCTTAATACAGTGTTTGAAATATCTAC
Source organism: Berghia stephanieae (assembly GCF_034508935.2). NCBI lineage: Eukaryota > Metazoa > Mollusca > Gastropoda > Nudibranchia > Aeolidiidae > Berghia > Berghia stephanieae. The sequence continues at coordinate 1,573,523 of NC_088374.1, read as the reverse complement.
AATTGTATGTTATATTTTGTTATATAATGATATGGTGAGAAATCATGTGTGAATGTTAAATCTCTCTTGGCCTTTCAAGAATTTGTACTGAAATGTCATACTGACCTAGCATATAAACTGAATTTTTAAGACCAAATTTAAAATCAATAACTACCTGTTATATTATAATAACTTTGTTGAGCATATCAAGCTTTACAGAAAAAAAAAACAAAACAAAAACAAAACATTAATTCATTTTAACAATAAAAAAGATATTTCATCAAATTGTGTGATTCTAAAACAAATTTGAACAAGAAAACTTTATATTTGTATCGTAAAAAATGCGATTTTCCTACACTCTATATTACAATTAAAATCTGTAATATTTTTTACAGTATCTTCAAACTTTGATTTGTTGGAAGATTCCATGAGCAAATATAACAATTAGATGAAACACATATTGTATAAACTCTACTGTTCTTTAATTCAAATAAAATAAAATCTACGTTGAATAAACATATATGACATGCATATGACGTATCAAATTGTGTGATTTGTCAAATGTACACTCAGAGATCATTAAAGGTTCATTAGACTGGCACAAATTTCAACAAGAGACAATGGAGAGTGAGAAGTGGACAAGGCAGAGAAAACCAGATATGGCACACATTTTATTTATGAAAATGAAGTCTTCATGAATCATATATTGTAACGATGATAATGTATCAATGTCACGTCTGGAAACCACACAATGAGGTGACCTATATTTTACTATAAATAGTTGGCAGTAACACGTGCGTAAGGCAATCCTATGATATTATAACAAATCAATGCAGCGTTTGTAATCTATAAAATAATGTAAAACATTTTGTTATACAGTGTTATAGTGACATATTATAACGTATCAATGCAACGTTTGTAATCTATAAAATATTGTAAAGTATTGCGTTATACAGTGTTATAATGACATATTTAATGCAACGTTTGGAATCTATAAAATATGATATATTTTGTTACAAAATAGAAAAGTAAGAGATTATGCTCTAATAATAGATTTCTCTTTCCAGCCCATTTGAAAGAATCTTAGTGAAATGTCGTGCTGACCCAACATACAAATCGATTTTCAAATTCTAATAGTAAACCAATAAGAAATTGCTATACGATACATCACTTTTTTGAGCAATTTATCTGTAGATTTGGCTGAATTAACAACACTTTTTTTTTCTTCGAATGTTGTGTTTTATTTTTCAAAAATCTGAATAATTTAGTTATTTCTTTTAAAAAATGACAATTACCTTCATTTAGTACAGAGATATTTACGTATATTAAATTAAAATCTTTAATTTTTTTTACACAGTCTCGTCAAGAATTAATTTGTTGGAAGATTTGGAAAAGAACCAGAATAAATCTATAAAAGATTCTATGGACAAAGGTAACACGTAGATACTACATACATATTTATATACACTATTTAATGTAAATTATGTAAAACCAAATCTACTATGAATATACAGATGCTATAGTGTTTATCAAAGTGTGTGATTTGTCAAATGTACACTCCGGGATCTTCAAAGGTTCATTAGACTGGCACACATTTCAACAAGAGACAGTGGAGAGTTAGAAGCCGACAAGGGCAGAGCAAATAATCTATGACACATTTCTTTTATTTAAGATAGTGACGTCTTCATTAACAGTACATTGTAACGATAATAGTGTACCAATGTAATGCCTGGACACCCCACAATCAGGTGATATATTTTACTATAAATTGTTGGGATAAACACCTGCCTACGATAATGATATATCATTATGTATTAATGTAGCGTTTGGAATGTTTAAATGAGTTGGTGCATTTTGTTATAGGATGTTTTAGTAGGGGATTATAACGTATCTATAAATGTTTGGAATATATAAATTAAGATATTTTCAAAGTTCAAAAGTATTGTGGTAAACAGCTACATAGAATAGACATATGTAATATAGTATCTACGTAACGTCTATATTTATATACACACACATTTTCACCTATATTATTATGATTACTATTAAAGGGCCAAAGGCCGAAACGTCGTTTGATTTGTATTGTTTCCGTATATATTAGTCGCATTTACATGCTTTACACCCCCCCCCCCCACCATTCTATAATCCACAAAATACGGTGATTGATTTTACCCAAAATGTTACGCTAAACACTTACAATCCTATATCATACTACATTAAAGTAGCGTTTCTATGTTCTAAAATAAAGTGAAATGTTATCACAGAATGTTAGTGTTAGCAAACTTGCCTAGGAAAACTATATACAAATTCCACATATTTGCTCAGTCTCAACAAGAATTGACGTATTGGAAGGCATGGAAAAGAATCAGTGCCAATCTACAAAAGATACTTTGGACAAAGGTATGCGTAGATAAGACATGCATCTCAATTGTATGACAAAACTGTCAAATGGTCTAAAATGGTCTTATCTAGTGATTGTGTCACATGTTTTTAAAATCATAAACCTAAATGGTAACATTCCTTGCGATTTGCATCACTAGAAGATACTTGAAGAAAATTATCGACTGTCTTGGGTTTATAATTTAAAGATAAGAAAAAACTGTGAATCCTCCATCGATTAATTTTATGAATAGAAATAACACATTAAGGTTCAGTGTGTGGCAAAATAATGAGAGACATTGATCGGTTTTTGTAAATTTGATTTATCTTCGTCGTTAGAAACATCCATCATCAATCAACTCGTTTCCAAGACTTGATTGATAGTGGTTTGTCAAGTATCTATTTGGCATATTCAATGTGTTGTGTTTTATTGAATAACAATCGTCTAAAAATAAGGATGTGTCAAGTATTTATTATAAATAGTCCATGTGATTTAGTCCACTGAATGAGACTAGTCTATGGATAAGACTGTGCCAAGTGTTTATCTGGAATATTCAACGTTTTTTGTTCCATTGAATGAGAATAATTCACATGATTGAAAACTAATGTTGTTATAGATATTCAAAACGTTATAGTGAATAAATGGATCAACATCAAGGATCATCGGTCGTATGGATCTGTTTGTGTATGTGTTCGTTTGTGTATGTGTTTGTGTATGTGTTTGTGTATGTGTTTGTGTATGTGTTTGTGTATGTGTTCGTTTGTGCAATAAAGGAATAACTTAAATAAGATGTGAAGTGTACATTTATAGAAAACTTTAAAACAATTTGATTGAGTATCCATTTTTCATATCAATCACATGATTAAAACAGTTATATTCCTTGCTCAGATCACGTTTTAACGAAAACAAAAAAATAATATGTATAGTTTGGTCCAAGAGAAAAAGGTAAGACATATAGATGTGTAACTTAGTAGAGTTAATACAAAGGTCTGAATTTGTGGAAATGACATTCTCTTGAAATTTATTAGTTTACATAGAATGTGGGAAGGAATTTCCAGTTCTAAAAAAAGATAGTTTTCTATCTACTGCTACCAATACACTACTTCTAACACAGACTATACTACTACTACTAATACTACTACACTAATACACTACTACACTATACTACTACTACTACTACTACTACTACTACTACTTCTACTAATACTACTACTACTACACTACTACTACTACTACTACTACTACTACTACTACTACTCTCTCTACTACTACTACTACTACTACTACTACTACTACTACTACTACTACTGCTGCTGCTACTATACTACTAACTACTACTACTACTACTTATGCTGGCTGTACTACACTACTTATATCTAACTACTACTACTACTATACTACTACTGATTCTACAACAATTACCATTAATATTACTACTATATATAGTTGTATTAGGCTTGGAGCTCGTTTGATATATTTTGCTCTATTTAAATAGTAAAGTTATTATTTATTTGCTATACTGATGCAACTATTACACTCATGCAGTCCTATCACAATACGATAATTAAAATATGACAAAATAAAAAGTAACACGTTGCTAACACGTTCTTTAAAATGTATTTTAATAATTAATTGTGTCTTTATCTCCAGTGATTGAAGACATAGGACGCCTCCAGAACCAATCATCTCGCTTCCAAGAATACATTGGTATGTCAAGTATCAATGTTAAAATATTAGAAGCTGAGTGGTAATCCCACTGCATACAACACACACACACACACACACACACACACACACACACATACATACATATATATATATATTATATATATATATATATATATATATATATATATATATATATATCCTTTCTTAAAAAATATAGCATTGTGGAGAACATTGTGCTTATTTGAGTCAATAAAAAAAATTGATACGTCGCACAACTCTACTGAAAGATTTGAAAATTAGAAATGTATTTTTTACAGATAGATAAACAGATAACTTGATTTCCTTTTATAATTTAAAGTCAGTTTGAAAGTTCGTTGAGTCAAACAGATATCATAAAATATGTACCAACGACGACACTTGACTCCCAAAATCAACCAATTTTGTCACTGTAAAAAGTTGTCAGTTTGCGTCATCTATTTATGACATCAAGTATTATTATTATTTCCGTTGTGTTGTTGATTTAGCGGTGATTAGTTTTGTTCTAATTGCGTGTATATTTGTGTGTGTGGGTGTGTGTGTATGTGTGTGTGTGTGTTGTGTGTGGTGTATACATGTGTGTGTGTGTGTGTGTGTGTGTGTTGGCATTTTTCAGCAAATCGTGGCATTCATAGTGATATTATTCACTTGATCACATGAAGGTATTTCAGTCGCCATTTTGATTCTTTTTTTACTATTAGGGTTAGCTCGAGAGGTTAGTCATAAGTGTTATTAAAGGTGCTAGGGTGTTTGTTTTCCCATAAATTAAGTAAAGGGGAGACATTCGGAAAGCTCCTACATCCCCAGTATTCTTTAAATTTGTATTTTCACCGTTGATATTTTGTCAGGCATTTTAAAAACTAGAACAAACCTTGATAGATTTGTGAAAGTTTAAAATTTCCTAATTTGACCATTGTTTTGATTTTTTGCCGCCATTTTGATTTGTTAAGTATTGAAAGTTGAAAGGTAGTGCAAAGCAGTCCGAGAGTTGTTTTTTTTCTATTAGGGTTAGCTCGAGAGGTTAGTCATAAGTCTTATTAAAGGTGCTAGGGTGTTTGTTTTTCCATAAGTTAAGTAAAGGGGAGACATTCCGAAAGCTCCTATATCCCCAGTATTCTTTAAATTTGTATTTTCACCTTTGATCTTTTGTCAGGCGTTTATTTATTCAATTTGTCATGATTTTTTCTATTAGGATTAGCTCGAGATCGGATGATTTTTTTTCCTTTTATGGTTAGTCATAAGTCTTAGTAAAGTGCTAGAGTGTTTGTTTTTCCTATTAGGGTTAATTAAAGATACTAGGTTTAATTTTTTCTTGAGGTTAGTTGAGGGAATATATTATTAAATATATTATTGGGCCACACAGAAAAATCAACCGAAGATATACCAAAATTACACAGACAACGTTGTTTACCAATCGGTCCTCATTAAATGATGGTGAGTACAGTATCAAATGAAAATAGTTCTTTCCCCGCGAAATTGCGGGCTTTTTACTAGTATATATATATATATATATATATATATATATATATATATATATATATATATATATATATATATATATATACATATATATATATATATATATATATATATATATATATATATATATATTTATATGTGTGTGTGTGTGTGTGTGTGTGTGTGTGTGTGTGTGTTTATAAAGCCGATAACTTTTTTCCCAGATTCCAAAGACTTATTACTCTAAGACCTTTCTACGTAGAAAAAGTCATATAGCATTCACTGCCGATTAGTTCTGGACCTTCACTATATTACTACAGTAAACAAAATAAACATGTACTTAGCAGACGTCATTGTTCCATATCTCTATTTCCGAATCAGGACAATGAGTCAAATATCACACAAGTTTTGTGATTGCATCAAACGAAATCACCAAAAGACCTCAACAACGTTCCATAGCACCTTTTGAGAGATCATTACAATTCGTGAAATCTATTTGTAAAATTATAAATAACAAACAAACTAAAAAAAGGAGAAACGGATATTCTAAAGTTATTGAGACACATAGTGTGAATGTTTTAGTATTGTCATGTGCATCAAACACTTATACGTTCACCTACCTTTAATGTTTAAATAATCACATAAATATACGTCTAGATATTCTAAAATTTTACTCTGTGTATTTGATCTTCATGAATATCGGCCATATATAGTAATTTCATAGAGACGGTGTTCCACCATATTGGATCCAGGTCAATTGTAAATTTCTCAACGACATCTTTCCAGATAGTAAGATTATTTTTATTATCTATTGTATCCATGAATGAAAATATAAACTTGATTAATCAAAGTAGTAGTAGTAATCAAAAGTTTTTTTGTTTTTTTTAATAAATAAAATCATCATCATCATCATCATCATCATCATCATCATCATCATCATCATCATCATCATCATCATCATCATCATCATCATCATCATCATCTCAAATCCCATTCCAAATAATTTATCCCAGATCTGTCCCCAGTAGCATTTAGCTACAGTTACGATAAAAACGACAACACAAAAGTGAGTGAGGGACAGACCCTTCTATTCACGGATCGAATCATGGATCTGGGTGGACACTTCAATCCTTCCACAGGGACATTTACGGCACCGATCAAGGGGATTTACGTCTTTCATTTAGTGGTTACGACTTCAGATAGCGACGGTAAGATTGATGTTTTGTGTCATTGTGTGGTGTGAGTTCTCTGTGATAGTTCATAGGGTGGTTCTGGTTTATATCGAGTTAGCGGTATTTTAAAACTGCAACCAGTTGTTTTATAATTAATCTACGAAAACGTTCATAGCACTGTCTAAAAGTACAATTTTGTTTCTGTTTAATAATTTCAAATTGGTTTGATTAGTGTTGATGGAAAAATAGGTCAACGTGATTTACTTTAAACACCTTTAATTTCAAATTACCATGTTTAAAAATAGAACTTGTAACCATCTGGAACTCTCTTATGTCTGGTGTCAACATTTGAGTCGAATCCGTTGTTTGACTTAAATTCATGTTGTTGACAAACCGAGCGTACTCCAAACTCTAAATCGTTCAATATCAACAATATTATCTGTAAATGTGGTATCTTGAACGAAACACTGTTTAAATAAATAAATCAATAAATTATTAATTAAATAAATAAATAAAATAAATATAAAAATAAATAATGAATAAATAAATAAATAAATATAATAAATAAATAAATATAATAAATACAAAAATAAATCGATAATAAATAAATAAATACATTTCTATATTTATCCCATTAGGAGATCCTAAGGTAACACTGGAATAATGCAGACTTCAGCAGCAGGGCAGCGCCTCACTTTTCTTAATCGAAGTGTTTTGCTCAAAAGCCTCATAGCGAGCGGGTATTCCAATATGGTACCATTCAAGCACGAAGCGAAGACCGAACCGCTGAGCCACACTCCCCTTTCATAGAAATTCGACGATTTCGAGTTAAATGAAATAATAATTATACCATGTTAAATGTGATTCAAATATTCATTACTCATAGTATTGATAACAACCTTCAATTTTAATGTTCTTGATGTCTCCAGCATTTTTTTTTCTTAATTCCTAAATTTTCAACATTTATTTCCACAATTAAATTTAAATCCGTAAAATTTTAGTGATGATCTTTTTTTTTTCGATAATCGATGTATTTTTATTTGATAAATAATGGGTGATTTCTCAGTGTTGTGTAGTCTAAGTTATAGAAATTAGAGTTGTTTGGGATCATGTGTAATTTAAACTGTCAGCGATATTTGGATTTGGGGTTTTGGGCCATTTCAAACGCGACCACAAAAGTCCAAAGTTCAAGGTTGCATAATTTTCTAATGTCCCTATCATGTTGATTGTGGTATCAACAGTCTTCGAATTTATATTTACTTCCCATAACAGGAAATATATTTGTTGTATGTATGATTTGAGAAATCTTATTTGAATAGCTGTTTATTATTTAAAAAATTAGTTTATTACGTAAAGGTGCAGCTATGAGGTCTAGTGTTTTGAATACGCGCCTTCTTCTTCTTCTTCTTCTTCTTCTTCTTCTTCTTCTTCTTCTTCTTCTTCTTCTTCTTCTTCTTCTTCTTCTTCTTCTTCTTCTTCTTCTTCTTCTTCCACTTAATTGTGTTATTATTATTATTATTATCATTTTCATCATCATCTTCATCATCATCATCATCATCATCATCATCATCATCATCATCATTATTATTATTATTATTATTATTATTATTATTATTATTATTATTATTATTATTATTATTAATATTATTATTGTTATTATTATTATTATTATTATTATTATTATTATTATTATTATTATTATTATTATTATTATTATTATTATTATTATTATTATTATTATTATTATTATCATCATCATTGTTCTTATACATTTATTTCTTATAGATGGTATTCAAGTCGATATGAGGGCTGGACAACAGACGATAGCCACACTGTACTCGCTAGACAAGGAGTACTGGGACCAGTCATCTGTAAGTACAGCCGTCTTATTGAACAGGGGGCAAGGCGTGAGGCCTGTTGTGAGACAAACGAACAGAGATGACATACGTCCCGATGATCACTACTCCTATTTTACTGGCTATTTATTAAAACCCATTTAAATCCAGTTGTCATTGTCTTCGTTTTCTGATAATCCTGGTTTAATTCATTCATTGAACAACATTGTCAACACCGTATCGTCATCATCATTATCGTAGTTGTAGTCGTCATCACTATTTTAATCATCATCATCATCATCATCATCATCATCATCTTCATCATCATCATCATCATTATTATCCTAATAGCAAACAAATACTAATTCTGATAATAATGATAATTATTATTATTAATGTAATAGAGTCAGACAACCGGGTAGTTGATGCCGGCGAGTGTGATACTGATGGAGACAACCGGGTAGTTGATGCCGGCGAGTGTGATACTGATGGAGACAACCGGGTAGTTGATGCCGGCGAGTGTGATACTGATGGAGACAACCGGGTAGTTGATGCCGGCGAGTGTGATACTGATGGAGACAACCGGGTAGTTGATGCCGGCGAGTGTGATACTGATGGAGACAACCGGGTAGTTGATGCCGGCGAGTGTGATACTGATGGAGACAACCGGGTAGTTGATGCCGGCGAGTGGTAGTAGTAGTCTTGGCATACTGTAGAGGCCGTGGGAGTGGATGGATTCGGTCCCGGGCTCGACTTAATAGTTCCAGACTGTAACTGCGGCGGTGGTGCTCAAGTGGGGAAGATAGAACGAGACAATGAAGTGACAGTTTAGTACTACTGTTAGTGATAGTAGCATGACTTCATGTGTCAGAAGTAGAAGTAGGGAGTTGATTTCATGAGCAAAGAGCACACACCACAGTCAAGTCCGGAGACACCATAGTCCACCCGAGTCCTAGCCCATCCACTCCAGGGTAGTGGAGGCGATCAAACAACAAAGGCCAGGATGTATAATGATGAAGTCTTTATTCAGGAACAATGGAACAGATCATTCTTTTGTATCGTATTCTATAGGCGTGTAGCAATGAATGGATCAATGAATGAATGAAAAGAATCAATGGCAGAATAATCACATCATATTAGCTATAGCAGTTAAAAATAGATTTAGCGCGGACGTCAGGGAAAGCACCTACGTCACTGGTCCAGGTAAAGTGATGCGTAAACTGAAGTGAGTAAACTCGATCGAGTTGTGTGCATCTTCATGATTTAAACAAATTAATGCAAATAACATAGGACGTGTATGAAGGAACGGATTAGTCTAAAACTAAAGAGTTGTGCTACAGAATCAATCATAGTGGATTGCAGAGTTAAAGAGTAAACGTTTAGCTCGTAATTAGTAATCAAAGGCGTTAACGTTATGGCTGTATGAAATATTTAAGTAGCAATTATTAAGTATACAGAAGAACAAAGTAGATTTAGATGACTCAAGTTATGTGGCTAAAAAGCTATGATTTTCCAAAATTAGTGATATAAATTTGTAAATGATCATAGTTGTTAAAATGAAGTTATAACGATGTGAAGTGATGAAAGAAAGCACACAAAAATATAGTATCAGGCCAGAAGTCACACCCAGCCGAAGATAGAAATAGTAGTACATCGAGAGACTACCTGTGTAAGGGCTTAACACACAACACACAGTGTACTATTGGTCATAGTAACACACACGAGTAAAGAAATGTTGATATCAACCACAGAGGCACACAGTCTTGCATTACTTGCATACAATTAAATAGTGATGGTAGCGACAAGTAGTAAAGAGTAATAGAGTACAAAATCAAATAACATTAGATAGAATGGTCATTCTATTACATTAATATTATTTTTTTATTATTATTATTATTATTATTATTATTATTATTATTATTATTATTATTATTATTATTATATTTTATTATTATTATTATTATTCCTAATATTACCACCTCCATCAATATCATCATTATCCTTGTATGTAATAATGTTGATACAATAAAGTTGTATAATATATGATAACACAAGACATGTCCATATAACCAGATCAGATATTTGGGTTTTTTAAACACACATAAAAATATTGTTTATATAATATATCATCTTTTATCATTGTCATCATATGGCTTATTCATGTTTATATATATATATATATATAAGTTATGGAAATATAGAGCAATTGCGTACAACCCCCGTTTCAGTCTATTGATAAATAAATATAAAGTAACAATATGTCGCATCATCATTACTTGGTGTCATGTACGATAAAACAAAATAATTTTTCTCCCTCCCCTCTCCTCCCGGGAATAAATAAAGTATAGCCAAACCAATCAATGGATTACATTATTTCTAATATCATTATTCAGTCACCTGAATATATTACCGATTCCGGACGATGCGACACATTTTACAGACAACAACCTATCTCTAAAAACCTTGAAACAAAATTCCTCATAGTTTTCCATTTTTGTTACTACCAAATTATTGTCATCATCTCCATTGCTCCGATATATCACCAATGTGACGCGACGGGTCACTAATTATGGTTAAATTAATAAATAATTAACTATCCTAGACATTGGATATCTGAGACAAAATAAGGGGAAGAAACTCAATGTTTTTTTACAACAAGATATGAAGTGAGTAGAAAAGTGCCAGAAGACAATAGAGAATAAAATTTATTTTCGCGGCGGTGGTGGGGTTTGAACCTGCGACCTTATTGGTACGACAACTCCGCCTGGCAGGTGAGAGCGTGGCTCTACCGTGTGAGCTATCCACGAACACAAAAATATTCGTTTCAAACTCAAAGTCATTTCTAGATCCCTCTCTCACCCACTTCTTGAGACCGCCGATTCGTTCACCACCATCGCGAAGTAATGTTGACCAGCAGTTAAGCTTAATAGCCAATATTCTCATCACAAACATATAACATAGAAACGATTGAGACACTGAGTATGCTCCGGTGTATGGGGTGAATTTTTAATTCAGAAAAGTGAGTGGAGCAGGCACTTATGTTGGTAACAACAAGATATGAAGTGAGTAGAAAAGTGCCAGAAGACAATAGAGAATAAAATTTATTTTCGCGGCGGTGGTGGGGTTTGAACCTGCGACCTTATTGGTACGACAACTCCGCCTGGCAGGTGAGAGCGTGGCTCTACCGTGTGAGCTATCCACGAACACAAAAATATTCGTTTCAAACTCAAAGTCATTTCTAGATCCCTCTCACCCACTTCTTGAGACCGCCGATTCGTTCACCACCATCGCGAAGTAATGTTGACCAGCAGTTAAGCTTAATAGCCAATATTCTCATCACAAACATATAACATAGAAACGATTGAGACACTGAGTATGCTCCGGTGTATGGGGTGAATTTTTAATTCAGAAAAGTGAGTGGAGCAGGCACTTATGTTGGTAACAACAAGATATGAAGTGAGTAGAAAAGTGCCAGAAGACAATAGAGAATAAAATTTATTTTCGCGGCGGTGGTGGGGTTTGAACCTGCGACCTTATTGGTACGACAACTCCGCCTGGCAGGTGAGAGCGTGGCTCTACCGTGTGAGCTATCCACGAACACAAAAATATTCGTTTCAAACTCAAAGTCATTTCTAGATCCCTCTCTCACCCACTTCTTGAGACCGCCGATTCGTTCACCACCATCGCGAAGTAATGTTGACCAACAGTTAAGCTTAATAGCCAATATTCTCATCACAAACATATAACATAGAAACGATTGAGACACTGAGTATGCTCCGGTGTATGGGGTGAATTTTTAATTCAGAAAAGTGAGTGGAGCAGGCACTTATGTTGGTAACAACAAGATATGAAGTGAGTAGAAAAGTGCCAGAAGACAATAGAGAATAAAATTTATTTTCGCGGCGGTGGTGGGGTTTGAACCTGCGACCTTATTGGTACGACAACTCCGCCTGGCAGGTGAGAGCGTGGCTCTACCGTGTGAGCTATCCACGAACACAAAAATATTCGTTTCAAACTCAAAGTCATTTCTAGATCCCTCTCTCACCCACTTCTTGAGACCGCCGATTCGTTCACCACCATCGCGAAGTAATGTTGACCAGCAGTTAAGCTTAATAGCCAATATTCTCATCACAAACATATAACATAGAAACGATTGAGACACTGAGTATGCTCCGGTGTATGGGGTGAATTTTTAATTCAGAAAAGTGAGTGGAGCAGGCACTTATGTTGGTAACAACAAGATATGAAGTGAGTAGAAAAGTGCCAGAAGACAATAGAGAATAAAATTTATTTTCGCGGCGGTGGTGGGGTTTGAACCTGCGACCTTATTGGTACGACAACTCCGCCTGGCAGGTGAGAGCGTGGCTCTACCGTGTGAGCTATCCACGAACACAAAAATATTCGTTTCAAACTCAAAGTCATTTCTAGATCCCTCTCTCACCCACTTCTTGAGACCGCCGATTCGTTCACCACCATCGCGAAGTAATGTTGACCAGCAGTTAAGCTTAATAGCCAATATTCTCATCACAAACATATAACATAGAAACGATTGAGACACTGAGTATGCTCCGGTGTATGGGGTGAATTTTTAATTCAGAAAAGTGAGTGGAGCAGGCACTTATGTTGGTAACAACAAGATATGAAGTGAGTAGAAAAGTGCCAGAAGACAATAGAGAATAAAATTTATTTTCGCGGCGGTGGTGGGGTTTGAACCTGCGACCTTATTGGTACGACAACTCCGCCTGGCAGGTGAGAGCGTGGCTCTACCGTGTGAGCTATCCACGAACACAAAAATATTCGTTTCAAACTCAAAGTCATTTCTAGATCCCTCTCTCACCCACTTCTTGAGACCGCCGATTCGTTCACCACCATCGCGAAGTAATGTTGACCAGCAGTTAAGCTTAATAGCCAATATTCTCATCACAAACATATAACATAGAAACGATTGAGACACTGAGTATGCTCCGGTGTATGGGGTGAATTTTTAATTCAGAAAAGTGAGTGGAGCAGGCACTTATGTTGGTAACAACAAGATATGAAGTGAGTAGAAAAGTGCCAGAAGACAATAGAGAATAAAATTTATTTTCGCGGCGGTGGTGGGGTTTGAACCTGCGACCTTATTGGTACGACAACTCCGCCTGGCAGGTGAGAGCGTGGCTCTACCGTGTGAGCTATCCACGAACACAAAAATATTCGTTTCAAACTCAAAGTCATTTCTAGATCCCTCTCTCACCCACTTCTTGAGACCGCCGATTCGTTCACCACCATCGCGAAGTAATGTTGACCAGCAGTTAAGCTTAATAGCCAATATTCTCATCACAAACATATAACATAGAAACGATTGAGACACTGAGTATGCTCCGGTGTATGGGGTGAATTTTTAATTCAGAAAAGTGAGTGGAGCAGGCACTTATGTTGGTAACAACAAGATATGAAGTGAGTAGAAAAGTGCCAGAAGACAATAGAGAATAAAATTTATTTTCGCGGCGGTGGTGGGGTTTGAACCTGCGACCTTATTGGTACGACAACTCCGCCTGGCAGGTGAGAGCGTGGCTCTACCGTGTGAGCTATCCACGAACACAAAAATATTCGTTTCAAACTCAAAGTCATTTCTAGATCCCTCTCTCACCCACTTCTTGAGACCGCCGATTCGTTCACCACCATCGCGAAGTAATGTTGACCAGCAGTTAAGCTTAATAGCCAATATTCTCATCACAAACATATAACATAGAAACGATTGAGACACTGAGTATTCTCCGGTGTATGGGGTGAATTTTTAATTCAGAAAAGTGAGTGGAGCAGGCACTTATGTTGGTAACAACAAGATATGAAGTGAGTAGAAAAGTGCCAGAAGACAATAGAGAATAAAATTTATTTTCGCGGCGGTGGTGGGGTTTGAACCTGCGACCTTATTGGTACGACAACTCCGCCTGGCAGGTGAGAGCGTGGCTCTACCGTGTGAGCTATCCACGAACACAAAAATATTCGTTTCAAACTCAAAGTCATTTCTAGATCCCTCTCTCACCCACTTCTTGAGACCGCCGATTCGTTCACCACCATCGCGAAGTAATGTTGACCAGCAGTTAAGCTTAATAGCCAATATTCTCATCACAAACATATAACATAGAAACGATTGAGACACTGAGTATGCTCCGGTGTATGGGGTGAATTTTTAATTCAGAAAAGTGAGTGGAGCAGGCACTTATGTTGGTAACAACAAGATATGAAGTGAGTAGAAAAGTGCCAGAAGACAATAGAGAATAAAATTTATTTTCGCGGCGGTGGTGGGGTTTGAACCTGCGACCTTATTGGTACGACAACTCCGCCTGGCAGGTGAGAGCGTGGCTCTACCGTGTGAGCTATCCACGAACACAAAAATATTCGTTTCAAACTCAAAGTCATTTCTAGATCCCTCTCTCACCCACTTCTTGAGACCGCCGATTCGTTCACCACCATCGCGAAGTAATGTTGACCAGCAGTTAAGCTTACTAACTTTTGATATTCATTGATTATCTCCCTCCTTTGAATTAAATAGATTTTAAAATATCAACCCCCCCCCCCCCCCCCCAAAAAAAAAACCCAAAAAAAAAAACAAAAGAAAACAGAAAAATACAAACTGTTTTATTTTTAGATTTTCTAGAATTTCTTAACAACGACAAAGAGAGGAAAATAAGAAAACTCAAAAAATTCCTCCCGGCTTTGGCATATTATTTGTAATTTTCTGGTTTCATTTTATTTTATTATCACCAAATTAAATTAAAGCACATTTTCAAAAAATCGTTGTATGCGAATAATACTATGTTTACCGAATAATTTATAGAAGTTTAGAAATATTTGACATTTGTGTAACGTGACAATACCTCCCACTGTTTTGATCTGTTTATATATTACGCAATTTCCACAAAAGGTACTTAAAGTCTTTTATAAAGGGTCCCTAGTCAACATCAACACCTAACATGTTGAACGAAACATGACGCCTGTTGGGAGATATACATTTCTTTTCCAACAGAAACAACGCTGTAACGGTCATTGTCTAATTTTACACCTGAGTACGGTGAGATAATGTGAGTAATTATTATTTTCCAAGGGCTCAATTGTGTACGGAGCTCATTGAAGAGCCCACTGACTTAGACAATAGATATATACGTAATTAGTGATTCAAGGCTAGTCATATGACATTATTATATTCTATATTTCTCTGATTATCAATCTTTTTATATCGATATTATTATACAGACGTAAACATAGGTTCAATGCTAGTCATATGACATTATTATATGCTATATATCTCTGATTATCAATCTTTTTTATATCGATATTATTATACAGACGTAAACAGTGATTCCAGGCTAGTCATATGACATTATTATATGCTATATTTATCTGATTATCAATCTTTTTATATCGACATTATTATACAGACGTAAACAGTGATTCAAGGCTAGTCATATGACATTATTATATTTTGTATTTCTCTGATTATCAATCTTTTTATATCGATATTATTATACAGACGTAAACATAGGTTCAATGCTAGTCATATGACATTATTATATGCTATATTTCTCTGATTATCAATCTTTTTATATCGACATTATTATACAGACGTAAACAATGATTCAGGCTAGTCATATGACATTATTATATGCTATATTTCTCTGATTATCAATCTTTTTTATATCGATATTATTATACAGACGTAAACAGTGATTCCAGGCTAGTCATATGACATTATTGTATGCTATGTATCTGAGATTAGTACACTCTTTATATATATTTTATTACTTATTTTCTCAACAGAATAGAAAAATCTGTTTCGAAAAAAAACACCAGTCCTTCATTTATATACTTTCGTGTCAAAACTGTATGGATTTGTTTTTGTTACTGGTCACCTTGACCTAGTTGACTTTGTGATGAGAATTACGCCTGGGCTATTCCAGTCCGTGAATTCAAACCTACATACACAGTGTCTTATTTTACTTTAAAATACCTATTGCATGTATCTATTAAATCATCCACCGTTGTCTGATTCGAAGAAGTTACATTGTGAGACAAAACTAATGAATTCACTCGCTGTCTAGATGGACTGGGTATTATGTGTATGCAAAAGACGGTAGATAATCCTGGGTTAGTCATTGCAATAAGTCAGGGTGACTTATATATCTATATATATATATATATATATATATATATATATATATATATATATATATATATATATATTAATATTGCTCTATTTTGTCACATAAAATGTAAATTGAAGGTTTGTTTATATGGTATAGTTATCAGATATTGTTATCAATTATACAGATTGTTGCTATTTGTGTCCTAGACTTGGATGAGACAGTGACTTTGTCATAGATCAGAGACAAATAGAGATACAGATTCATACATAGTGATATATTTATATCTTATCTATTACTGGTCTCTTATCCCCCCCCCTCCCCCCACCAACACTAATCTTAAAGAAATTAATCTAAGCCAGTCCTCTTGTGATTCTTCGTGACTAATTAAATCACATAAGAAATAACATTCGGTAATTTCATGGAATTTTAGTATTTAATAATAGATGAGATAATCTACATACAAGTCTTTTGTACAGAATACCTTGGGGCGGTGAAATCTAGTTGACTATAGATAGAATGCGCTTGGCCAAGGAGTTCACAACATTGCCATCCGGAAGTATAACGGACCAACACACAAACTCTGTGTAACCATGAACTTTAATAGTCCGGTTAATACAGTTTAGTGAGAACAACTCACAAACGCGGATGGCAAAAACAATAACAAAGGCCTGAGTGACGTCATCTGCATACTATCTATATAGATGGATCGTTATTGGATATTATAAAGAATATAAATTAGTTAAGGGGGACAACCATGAAAACGTTATTTGTAAATTGTATATTACCAGTGGCTTCCCTTAGAAATTACAGGAACATAATTTATCACATATTGAGTCAAGTACTGTATTTGTGTTTGTTGTGTATCGTGTAGAATTGACCTAGAATACGATATAGTATAGATGGTCTAATTGTGTCTGTAAACGAAAGTCTTTTTCTGTTCGTAGAACAGATAATGTGTTCTGAAAAAAGCTCGTAGGAAAGAATTCAGACAAAAACTGTATAATGTCGGTATATCCGTGTTGTCTGTGAAAGTTAGCTTTGTTGGGGGAGTGAAACAGATATAAAAAATATTTAGGGTAAAAGAGGACAACATAGTTTTTTAAATTGCGAGTAGGTTATAAAATATCAATAATACAATATGACGTTTGTTGCCTTTAACACAAAAAAGCCAACCAGTTGATAATATTCATATACAAATGGGGCAGTGTGGCTCAGCCGTAACGTATTTTCCTCGTATCCGAAAGGAACCGAGTTTGATAGCCCGCCGCTGCGCTCTATGGCTTGAGCAAGTCACCTCGCCCTAGCTCAATTTGCGGCAATGCACTGTGACTGACTCCTGGGTTATTCCAGTCTTCCCTTGGAATAGACTCTAGAGAGAAGTTGTCGACAATACATTTTGACGGAAGTAATTTTAAGTTTTTTGATATCAATTCCTTCACATTAAATGTTATTAGTATTGTATGTGTAATCATCGTCCTTTTATCACTGTAAATATTTATTCATATACTTGATATCGTAAAATGGTTTTTTTTTTCAACGAAATATTTTTCTTTCATATTTCATGCTGTAATAATCAGAATTGTTAAATATATCACAATAATAATATGTATTACCACTAGCACAACCAGAATAGTTACAACTCTTATTACAATAACCACACATCACCACAAGTATCACCATCAACAACATAATTACATCAACAAGAAACCACCATCACCACCACAACTCTTAATACAACAACCACAAACCACCACCTACACCCGTACATCTACAACAAACACAAACACTGTCATCGCCTTTGTCATCCACGTTACAAATGACAAAAATCCAGTATGTGTTTTATCATATTTTCTGTGACCAATCCCATTTCTATAACCAATGACTACAGCTATTACACAATGTACTTGTTTGCTCTTTTCATTTTATTTCTTCTCCATGTATACGCGAAATTATATTAAACATTTAATACAAAACATGATTGTGTGTTATTTATTTTGTTTTTTAATTGTTTTATAGAGTGTCTGGTTTGACATTTAAAAATCAATTTTTCTGCTGGGTCAGCCCGCCATTTTGGGAACATACTCAGATACTTGACAAGAAAATCAGGTACATGTAAAGAAGAAATTCTTCAGAGAAGAAACGTTCCTGTTTTAAACGTTTCAGTCTTGATTTCTTACACAATAAAGGGACCACAACTAGGTCATGTCTCCCTTGTACCATTCTGTGTTCTTTCCTTAACATAGCGGCATCGGAACTTGAACCTACAGCAGTGACTTCTTATATAGGAGGACGAGTCGCCGACGAATTTTACGTTCTACGGGGCCGGCCTACAGGGCCGGACAACCATCGGGACAAATATATACAGTGCAATATGTTATCTTTGGTTGTATTTATCTATCAATTTGTATGTCTGTATGTCTCTATATATCTATCTATCTATGTATTTATCTATCTATGTATCTATCTATCTATCTATCTATCTATCTATCTATCTATCTATCTATCTATCTAACTATCTATCTATTTATGTCTCTATATCTTTTTCATTATTATTTTCTCTTTATCTCCAACTCCCAATTCTCCACCTCCCTCTCCGCCTCTTCCTCCTTATTCTTCTTTTCATCCATCTTTACATGTTACCGATTCCCGGAATTGATAAATGAGAGAGAGAGAGAGAGAGAGAGAGAGAGAGAGAGAGAGAAGGAAACACACACATACACATACACAGAGGGAGAGAGAGAGATAAGGAGAGAGATAAGGAAACACAAAGAGATAGAGAGAGAGAGAGAGAGAGAAAGAGAGAGAGGGATAGAAAGAGAGCGCGAGAGATAGGGGTGGTTTTAGTCCCAGGGCCTGATCGTTGTTGGGACAGGTATATGGTACTACATCTCTCTCTCTCTCTCTCTCTCTCTCTCTCTCTCTCTCTCTCTCTCTCTCCCTCCCTCTCTCTCTCTCTCTCTCTCTATCATCCGCTTTTCTATCTATCTATCTATCTATCTATCTTAATTTTGTAATTACCCAAACAAATCACAATGAATGTAGACTCCACCTCACTAGTTCAATTCGTATTGAGAATGTATGATGTTGCGTTGGGAAGAGAGGTGGAAGGGGGAGGGGGGGGGTTGGGGTGTTATGTGTGTGTGGGGGGGAGGTTGTATGGGGGAGGGGGTGTTTTCTGTTCAAAAGTGTGTGTTAGTGTTACAAGGTTCATGTACACAAAAGTTTCGGATTTTATTTGGCCAAGACTCACCATTTCTGTAGTTAGTGTAATCCGTGTCCCATCACAAATAATGAATTAATTTCATTTGAATCGTTCTATTTTCTATGACTCTCACTATGACTATGATTAGTTCTGACTCAGGGAGGTTATAGTAATATTATTATTATGCTTTGGTTATGCGACATGTATTTCTATATATTTTTATTTGATCCTGTAATTTTAACTCACTTCAAGAACATGTAAATGTAACATGTTAGGAATCAAAGTCAAAACATATTGATGTGATAATGACTACCATAAGCACAGTTGCACATCGTGTAATCCACTGAAATCTATCAATTATAACAATTCCATTTAAAAACGAATGATACACAACTGCTTGCTTTGGACGTTTACAAACTAAAGAGGCAAACATGCAGATTGTTTTATACTTAAACTTCTGTTCTCACAAACAGGGATGCCAGATGGCCAGAGTTCTTCGAAGCCAATTTAGACTGCAAAAGTGACCAAATAGAACCCCACGTGGCCAAACACTTCAATTACTTTGACCTCTTTAAAAGACATCGATTTTGATTTTTTTTTATGGACTAACCTAGGAAAAGACTTGTTTTTATTTTTTAAAAAGAACATTTTAATTTTTAATATATACACGATTCTCTGTGTGTCAATTTTGATCATACATGTGGCCATCTGGCAGCACTACCCACACACCAACTATGACTTAACTTCTTGACACTTCTTCCTAGCAAAATAGCAGTATTCTACTCGTTGCCTTTCCTTTTCAAGCTGCAACTTGTGGATATGGGTGAAATTTGACCGTTTTTGTGTGGGAAAAATTATCTTCGTAGTAAATAGCAGTATCTTAACCGTATCCATTACTTTAAAGACAGCATAGTCGGGAGAACGGTCGTCTTACTGGTGAGCCGGTCAGTTAAGGAATTTCTTTGATGACGTAAAAGTGACATCACTTCCCCACCCGATGGGGAAACGGTTGGGGGAAAGACGAGAAAGGAATGCCTTTGACTGTCACCGACATCTGCATATCATTACAGCCTGACGACAGGGGTACTGTTATATAGAGAAAAAAAACGAAAGGCCCCGTAGAATGTATCGAGCTTTGGCTGTGAGCAGACCAGTACTATCAGTAGACAATGACCTACAGCCTTCAGATCAGGACTTTACAATGGCATATTTTGTGTATGGGTTTTCTTCCATTACGATATCGATGTTTGAGTTTATTTTCATTCCTCCTCATCCATGTCTAATCCATGTGAGAGCTTTTGTCTCCAGTTATTTTAAAGATTTGAATTCCATTTGTGTTTCGATATTGAGTTGACGTAAGAGTTGATTTTTTCAATATTCCGAGAAATTCTATTTCTTTGACCCCAACGGCAAAAGTTTGACTTTATAGCCATTCTGGCTACGATTTTGTGTCCAGTCTCTTCCAATTTAAAGACACGAGCGAGAGGACATGTTGAATTGTTTTCCCATGTCGGACAATGTGTATGTGTCACGCCTTCATCAAATTCTCTTCTCACACAGTTGCATACACACACATACACACACACACAATATAATATATATATATATATATATATATATATATATATATATATATATAATATATATATATATATATGTTTTTGCGTGTGTTTGTGTGTGTTGCAAATATTAAAGGCTACATCGTTTTGTGTGTTGTGTTAATCCATCTAGGGAAGGAAAATAAAACTGTGAGTATTTTGCCTCAACGTATGGTTACAATAACTAAAAGTCATTAAAATATAGATTAAATCGCACAGCGTCCCTGGTTGCATAAAACATAACATGGCGGAGCTCGATCTCTCACTAACCGTTTTTGATGACGTTTCCCCCCTGTTGTCATATCTAGTCCTGTGTAAATCTATGGTAGAGACTGCCATGTAAGGATTAGTCTGCTGAGTCACACCCGTCGCTTCTCTCAACAAGACCGACGAGACCAAAGCCATACAGGTCGCAAACCATCGTCTCTTGAGACGGAAGGATGCCTCCAGTTGTACATTTAATCTGACACATCCATTCGCCCAGATGGTAAAAAACTGAATTCATCGTATATGATGTTTCTTTTATTATTGTTAATTACAAAGTCATTTCTTTCCAAGGGGTGTCTATTTATACTTACAGTACCAGTTTATTAAACCGATCCCAGTAATATGTTCAACCTTACCTAATGTAAACATACTAACGTATGAAATGAAACGGTTTAACAAATTTTACTGTGTACACGGATGGTAATGAAGTCGGCAACGAAACGCTCAAAAAGTAAAAAAAAATAGAAGAAAAAAAATTG
>NC_088374.1:1537684-1546223 GCF_034508935.2 Berghia stephanieae | reverse complement strand
CAATTGCAGCGTTCCGGGCAAGTTCTGTGGAATCCTGTTGTAAAACGAAGTAAAATAAGCTGTAGGAAATGTCGGGAAGTGACTGACGAATTCGGGGACAAAGGGTTCAAACCACCAACCTCTAAAGATAACGGTTCAAACACAATCAAGTGATTATAAAAATGTCATGATCTGCATCACAAATATAACCCCCGACATATCTCGTGTTAAATTATTGGACATATTTTATGAACTCATCGATTTCTGGTCGCAAAAATGAAAAGAAAAATTAAAATTAAAATAAAAATAAAATAAACTGAAACAACAATACAAAAAGAAACAAAATAAAATAATATAAAAATAATAATTAAAAAAAAGAATTGAAGGAAACAGTACTAACTCCCCCCCCCCCCCCCATAAAAAAACATGAAAAAAAAACAAAACAAAACCAAATAAAGAAGAAAAGAAAAAAAAAACAAACAACAAGAAGAAAAGCCAATGTTAACCAACTGGATATTCAATCATTGTCAACCATTTCCCTGATAGACTCATGTCCAAGCACAGACCACAGTCTGAGACCAGCCGCACTCAATCACAAAAAAAAACAACAACAAAATAAAAACCCTTTATTGATGTTTGTTTCCCACTAGGCCAGTTGGTCCTCGAGGGCAAGAGGTCGTTGTGGTTTAACTCACTCAACCCTGACATCGACTAGTTCCGTAGTGTACCTGAGTTACTTTTACCACGTGCCTATTTAGTATAATATTTTTCTGAGACAAAAAAGAGGCGCTAATGTTTTTAGTTTTTGCATGTTCATGGTAGTTGAATAATACTATATATGTACATGCGCAATTTTTCTCTAATTAAAAGAAATTAGTTCGAAAACTCATACCACCGGTCAGCCGGACAAACCGTGCCAACAGACCAAAAAAAAAAACAGCCAAAAATCTATACATAGAACGAATTTGACTTCACTCAGGTCTTTGCTATATTTTTTTTCTTAACACCCGCTTATATGAGTAATTCTCACTAAACTGTATTAACCAGACTATACGTTCAAGGTTACGCCTAATAATAATAATAATAATAATAATAATAATATAATAATAATAATAATAATAATAATAATAATAATAATAATAATAATAATAATAATAATAATAATAATAATGATGATGATGATGATGAATGATGATGATGATGATGATGATGATGATGATGATGATGATGATGATGATGATGATGATGATGATGATGATGGTGATGATGATGATGATGATGATGGTGATGATGATGATGATGATGATGATGATGATGATGATGATGATGATGATGCTGATGATGATGATGATGATGATGATGATGATGATGATGATGATGATGATGATGATGATGATGATGATGATGATGATAATGATGATGATGATGATGATGATGATGATGATGATGATGATGATGATGATGATGATGATGATGATGATGTCTGATGGTACGTCGCCCAGCAACTGCAGCTTGGTTCTAAACAAAGAAAATATTTACTTTTAATTCTTCATGCTGGCTAGAACTTTTTCACATGTCATGTGATCAGAATGTATAAAAGTCTAAACATGATCACTTTTATGCTCGTCGGAGAATTATGTCATAAGGGTATCCGTCATCGTTTCGAAAGTTTAGAACCAGTTACTAAGTTACCATACGTCATTAAGAGGGAAGTGACCTCATTACTGTTGAACCCTATTCGAGAATGTTTAACAAATAGTGAACATTTTCGGTAACGGGAGTAAAACTGTACGATGCTGGTTTGACCGTACTGGAATCCAGCGGATTAATATATGGCCTTACACTAGAACCATAGCCATCGTTATGTTATAGCCTGACACTAGAACCATAGCCATCGTTATGTTATAGCCTGACACTAGAACCATAGCAATCGTTATGTTATAGCCTGACACTAGAACCATAGCCATCGTTATGTTATAGCCTGACACTAGAACCATAGCCATCGTTATGTTATAGCCTGACACTAGAACCATAGCCATCGTTATGTTATAGTCTGATACTGACATCCAAAAGGATTGGCAGTTTGACGTCATTATTTGGTTTTGCATCTTCTAGTGATTTGTCGTTAGTAGTGCTCATGGAAACAAGTCAATTCACTGGTTGAACTATTGAATTCAACGCACGATTTGTTTTCTTTTGTGGCAACAGATTGACATTTTGTTGTCATTTTTGGTCAGTGTCAGGCCATAACTTTACGAAGGCCACGGTTCTAGTGTCAGGCCATAACTTTACTAAGGCCACGGTTCTAGTGTCAGGCTATATGTTCACGAAGGCCACGGTTCTAGTGTCAGGCCATAACTTTACGAAGGCCACGGTTCTAGTGTCAGGCCATAACTTTACGAAGGCCACGGTTCTAGTGTCAGGCCATAACTTTACGAAGGCCACGCTAGAACCCTTTAGGACTTGCGGTTTGACGTCAGCTTTTGTGTTTTGTGGCGTCTAGTGAGTTGTCTGTACTAGAGCTCATGGAAACAAGTTTTTCAATGGTTCAACTATTGAATACAACTCACGATTGTGTCAAAAAATTGGCATTTTGACGTCATTTTTTGGTCATTGTAAGCGTGGCCATCGATACCTTATAGCCCGACACTGACCAAAAAATGACGTTAAACTGCCAGCCTTTTGCCACAAAAGAAAACAAATCGTGAATTGTATTCAATAGTTCAACCAATTGGGCCACTTGTTTCCACGAGCACTACTAACGACAACTCACTAAACGGTGAAAAAAACAACAACACAAAATGACGTCAAAATGCAAGTTTTTTTGAGTTTCAGTGTCAGGCTATAACTTAACAATGGTTACGGCCTGACACTGGCCAAATAATGACGTCAAAATGATAGTTTTTTCGGGTTTCAGTGTCAGGCTATAACTTAACAATGTTTACGGCCTGACACTGACCAAATAATGACGTCAAAATGCCAGTATGTTTGGGTTTCAATGTCAGTGTTAGGCTACTTAACGATGGCTACGGCCTGACACTGACCAAATAATGACGTCAA
Source organism: Berghia stephanieae (assembly GCF_034508935.2). Taxonomy (NCBI): domain Eukaryota; kingdom Metazoa; phylum Mollusca; class Gastropoda; order Nudibranchia; family Aeolidiidae; genus Berghia; species Berghia stephanieae. The sequence goes on along the minus strand of NC_088374.1, from coordinate 1,543,184 downwards.
AATGCCAGTATGTTTGGGTTTCAATGTCAGTGTTAGGCTACTTAACGATGGCTACGGCCTGACACTGACCAAATAATGACGTCAAAATGCCAGTATGTTTGGGTTTCAATGTCAGTGTTAGGCTACTTAACGATGGCTACGGCCTGACACTGACCAAATAATGACGTCAAAAATGCCAGTATGTTTGGGTTTCAATGTCAGTGTTAGGCTACTTAACGATGGCTACGGCCTGACACTGACCAAATAATGACGTCAAAATGCCAGTATATTTGGGTTTCAGTGTCAGTGTTAGGCTACTTAACGATGGCTACGGCCTGACACTGACCAAATAATGACGTCAAAATGCCAGTATGTTTGGGTTTCAATGTCAGTGTTAGGCTACTTAACGATGGCTACGGCCTGACACTGACCAAATAATGACGTCAAAATGCCAGTATGTTTGGGATTCAATGTCAGTGTAAGGCTACTTAACGATGGCTACGGCCTGACACTGACCAAATAATGACGTCAAAATGCCAGTATGTTTGGGTTTCAATGTCAGTGAAAGGCTACTTAACGATGGCTACGGCCTGACACTGACCAAATAATGACGTCAAAATGCCAGTATGTTTGGGTTTCAATGTCAATGTCAGTGAAAGGCTACTTAACGATGGCTACGGCCTGACACTGACCAAATAATGACGTCAAAATGCCAGTATGTTTGGGTTTCAATGTCAGTGAAAGGCTACTTAACGATGGCTACGGCCTGACACTGACCAAATAATGACGTCAAAATGCCAGTATGTTTGGGTTTCAATGTCAATGTCAGTGAAAGGCTACTTAACAATGTTTACGGCCTGACACTGACCAAATAATGACGTCAAAATGCCAGTATGTTTGGGTTTCAATGTCAGTGATAGGCTACTTAACGATGGCTACGGCCTGACACTGACCAAATAATGACGTCAAAATGCCAGTATGTTTGGGATTCAGTGTCAGTGTTAGGCTACTTAACGATGGCTACGGCTGACACTGACCAAATAATGACGTCAAAATGCCAGTATGTTTGGGTTTCAGTGTCAGTGTTAGGCTACTTAACGATGGCTACGGCTGACACTGACCAAATAATGACGTCAAAATGCCAGTATGTTGGGATTCAGTGTCAGTGTTAGGCTACTTAACGATGGCTACGGCCTGACACTGACCAAATAATGACGTCAAAATGCAGTATGTTTGGGATTCAGTGTCAGTGAAAGGCTACTTAACGATGGCTACGGCCTGACACTGACCAAATAATGACGTCAAAATGCCAGTATGTTTGGGTTTCAATGTCAATGTCAGTGAAAGGCTACTTAACGATGGCTACGGCCTGACACTGACCAAATAATGACGTCAAAATGCAGTATGTTTGGGTTTCAATGTCAGTGAAAGGCTACTTAACGATGGCTACGGCCTGACACTGACCAAATAATGACGTCAAAATGCCAGTATGTTTGGGTTTCAATGTCAGTGTTAGGCTACTTAACGATGGCTACGGCCTGACACTGACCAAATAATGACGTCAAAATGCCAGTATGTTTGGGTTTCAATGTCAGTGTTTGGCTACTTAACGATGGCTACGGCCTGACACTGACCAAATAATGACGTCAAAATGCCAGTATGTTTGGGTTTCAATGTCAGTGTAAGGCTACTTAACGATGGCTACGGCCTGACACTGACCAAATAATGACGTCAAAATGCCAGTATGTTTGGGTTTCAATGTCAGTGTAAGGCTACTTAACGATGGCTACGGCCTGACACTGACCAAATAAGACGTCAAAATGCCAGTATGTTTGGGTTTCAATGTCAGTGTAAGGCTACTTAACGATGGCTAGGCCTGACACTGCCCAAATAATGACGTCAAAATGCCAGTATGTTTGGGTTTCAATGTCAGTGTAAGGCTACTTAACGATGGCTACGGCCTGACACTGACCAAATAATGACGTCAAAATGCCAGTATGTTTGGGTTTCAATGTCAGTGAAAGGTACTTAACGATGGCTACGGCCTGACACTGACCAAATAATGACGTCAAAATGCCAGTATGTTTGGGTTTCATGTCAGTGAAGGCTACTTAACGATGGCTACGCCTGACACTGACCAAATAATGACGTCAAAATGCATATTTGGGTTTAATGTCAGTGTAGGCTACTTAACGATGGCTACGGCCTGCATGACCAAATATGACGTCAAAATGCCAGTATGTTTGGGTTTCAATGTCAGTGTAAGGCTACTTAACGATGGCTACGGCCTGACACTGACCAAATAATGACGTCAAAATGCAGTATGTTTGGGTTTCATGTCAGTGTAGGCTACTTAACGATGGCTACGGCCTGACACTGACCAAATAATGACGTCAAAAGCCAGTATGTTGGGTTTCAATGTCAGTGAAGGCTACTAACGATGGCTACGGCCTGACACTGACCAAATAATGACGTCAAAATGCCAGTATGTTGGGTTTCAATGTCAGTGTAGGCTACTTAACGATGGCTACGGCCTGACACTGACCAAATAATGACGTCAAAATGCCAGTATGTTTGGGTTCAATGTCAGTGTTAGGCTACTTAACGATGGCTACGGCCTGACACTGACCAAATAATGACGTCAAAATGCCAGTATGTTTGGGTTTCAATGTCAGTGTTAGGCTACTTAACGATGGCTACGCCTGACACTGACCAAATAATGACGTCAAAATGCCAGTATGTTTGGGTTTCAATGTCAGTGTAAGGCTACTTAACGATGGCTACGGCCTGACACTGACCAAATAATGACGTCAAAATGCCGTATGTTTGGGTTTCAATGTCAGTGTAAGGCTACTTAACGATGGCTACGGCCTGACACTGACCAAATAATGACGTCAAAATGCCAGTATGTTTGGGTTTCAATGTCAGTGAAGGCTACTTAACGATGGCTACGGCCTGACACTGACCAAATAATGACGTCAAATGCCAGTATGTTTGGTTTCAATGTCAGTGTTAGGCTACTTAACGATGGCTACGGCCTGACACTGACCAAATAATGACGTCAAAATGCCAGTATGTTTGGGTTTCAATGTCAGTGAAAGGCTACTTAACGATGGCTACGGCCTGACACTGACCAAATAATGACGTCAAAATGCCAGTATGTTTGGGTTTCAATGTCAGTGTAAGGCTACTTAACGATGGCTACGGCCTGACACTGACCAATAATGACGTCAAAATGCCAGTATGTTTGGGTTTCAATGTCAGTGTTAGGCTACTTAACGATGGCTACGGCCTACACTGACCAAATAATGACGTCAAAATGCCGTATGTTTGGGTTTCAATGTCAGTGTAGGCTACTTAACGATGGCTACGGCCTGACACTGACCAAATAATGACGTCAAAATGCCAGTATGTTGGTTCAATGTCAGTGAAGGACTTAACGATGGCTACGGCCTGACATGACCAAATAAGACGTCAAATGCCATAGTTTGGGTTTCAATGTCAGTGAAGGCTACTTAACGATGGCTAAGGCCTGACACTGACCAAATAATGACGCAAAATCCAGTATGTTTGGGTTTCATGTCATGTAGGCATTAACGATGGTAGGCCTGACACTGACCAAATATGACGTCAAAATGCCAGTTGTTTGGGTTTCATGTCAGTGTTTAGCTACTTAACGATGGCTACGGCCTGACACTGACCAAATAATGACGTCAAAATCCAGTATGTTTGGTTTCAATGTCAGTGTTTGGTACTTAACGATGGTACGGCTACATGACCAAATAATGACGTCAAAATGCCAGTATGTTTGGGTTTCATGTCAGTGTAAGGCTACTTAACGATGGCACGGCCTGCACTGACCAAATAATGACGTCAAAATGCCAGTTGTTTGGGTTTCATGTCAGTGAAGGCACTTAACGATGGCTACGCCTGACACTGACCAAATATGACGTCAAAATCAGTATGTTTGGGTTCATGTCAGTGTAAGGCTACTTAACGATGGCTACGGCTGACATGACCAAATAATGACTCAAAATGCCAGTATGTTTGGGTTTCAATGTCAGTGAAGGCTACTTAACGATGGCTACGGCTGACATGACCAATAATACGTCAAATGCAGTATGTTTGGGTTTCAATGTCAGTGTAGGCTACTTAACGAGGCACGGCCTGACACTGACCAAATAATGACGTCAAAATGCCAGTATGATTTGGGTTTCAATGTCAGTGTAAGGCTACTTAAACGATGGCTACGGCCTGACACGACCAAATAATGACGTCAAAATGCCAGTATGTTTGGGTTTCAATGTCAGTGTAAGGCTACTTAACGATGGCTACGGCCTGACACTGACCAAAATTAATGACGTCAAAATGCCAGTATGTTTGGGTTTCATGTCAGTGTAAGGCTACTTAACGATGGCTACGGCCTGACACTGACCAAATAATGACGTCAAAATGCCAGTATGTTTGGGTTTAATGTCAGTGTTAAGGCTACTTAACGATGGCTACGGCCTGACATGACCAAATAATGACGTCAAATGCCAGTATGTTTGGGTTTCAGTGTCAGTGTAAGGCTACTTTAAACGATGCTACGGCCTGACATGACCAAATAATGACGTCAAAATGCCAGTATGTTTGGGTTTCAAGTGTCAGTGTAAGGCTACTTAACGATTGGCTAGGCCTGACCTGACCAATAATGACGTCAAAAATGCCAGTATGTTTGGTTTCAATGTCAGTGTAAGGCTACTTAACGATGGCTACGGCTACACTACCAAATAATGACGTCAAAATCCCAGTTGTTTGGGTTTCAGTGTCAGTGTAAGGCTACTTAACGATGGCTACGGCTGACACTGACCAAATAATGACGTCAAAATGCCAGTATGTTTGGGTTTCAGTGTCAGTGTAAGGCTACTTACGATGGCTACGGCCTGACACTGCCAAATAATGACGTCAAAATGCCAGTATTGTTTGGGTTTCATGTCAGTGTTAAGGCTACTTAACGATGGCTACGGCCTGAACACTGACCAAATAATGACGTCAAATGTCCAGTTGTTTGGGTTTGTGTCAGTGTATAGGCTACTTAACGATGGTACAGCCTGACACTGCCAAATAATGACGTCAAAAGCCAGTATGTTTGGGTTTCAGTGTCAGTGTAAGGTACTTAAAATGGCTACGGCCTGACACTGACCAATAATGACGTCAAAATGCCGTTGTTAGGGTTTAATGTCAGTGTAAGGCTACTTAACGATGGTACGGCCTGATACTGACCAAATAATGACGTCCAAAAATGCCGTATGTTTGGGTTTCAATGTCAGTGTTAGGTCTTAACGATGGTACGGCCTGACACTAAACCAATAATGACGTCAAAATGCCTGTATTTGGGATTACAATGTCAGTGAAAGGTACTACACGATGGCTACGGCCTGACTACTTGACAAAATAAAGCGTCAAAACCAGTATGTTTGGGTTTCAGTGTCAGTGTAAGGCTACTTAACGATGGCGGCCTGCCCGACCAAAAATGACG
>NC_088374.1:1533911-1536411 GCF_034508935.2 Berghia stephanieae | reverse complement strand
GGGGGTTTTTTAATTTAAATTTTGGTTTTGTTTTTTTTTTTAAAAAAAAATTTTTTTTGAAAATTTTTTTTAAAAATAAAAAAAAAGGTTTGGAAAAAAAAAATTTTCTCAAATGGGTTTTTTTTAAAAATCAAATTCCTTAATTTTTAAAAATTTTTTTTTAAAAGACTTTTGGGAAAAATTATTTTTTTTTAAAAATTTTAAAGGTTTAAAAATTTTATTTTTTTAAAAATTTTAAAAATTTTTAGGTTTTTCAAAGTTCCCCCAAATTTTTTGGGTTTTTTTTAAAAAATTTAAAAAAGTTTCTTTTCATTTGCATTGGTTATTTAAAGTTTTAAAAAGGGGGGCCCCCCCCAAAACGGGAAAATTATAAGGGAAAAACCCGGGCGGGGCCCCGGGAAAAAAAAATTTTTGGGGTTTAAAAACCCGGGTTTTCGGGGTTTTTGGGGGTGTTGGGTGGGGATTTTTGGGTAAAAAAAGTAAAAAAAAATTTTTCCCCCCCTTTTTTCTTGTATTTAATAAAACCTTTTTTTCGGGCCCCCCCCAAAATTTTTCCCCCCCAAAAAAAAAAAATTTTTTTTGGGAAAAAACCCCCTTTAAATTAAAAAGGGGGAAAATTCCCCAATAAAAAAAGGGGGGAAAAAAAAATTTTTCCTTTTTAAAAAAAAATTTTAACTTTTAATTTTAAACTTTTTCAAAAATTTTTTAATTTTTAAAAAAAAACCCCCCCCCAAAAAAAAAACCCCCCCCAAATTCACAAAAAGAAAAAAAGTAAAAACCCAAAAATTTAAAAAAAGGGGGGGGTTTTAAATTAAAAAAGGGAATAAAACCCCCCAAAAGGGGTTTTGGGTTTTGGGGGGGGAAGGGGGGGGGGGGGGGGAGGGGGAAAAAATGTAATATAATTGGGGGGGGGGGGGGTGGGTTTTGGGGGGGGGGTTTTTAATGATTTTTTTTGAAAAAAAATAAGGTTTTTTTAAAAAAGGGGTATTTTTTTTTTTTTTTTTTTAAATTTTTTTTTTTTTTTTCCCCCCCCTTTTCCCCCCCCCTTTTTTTTTTCTTTTTTTTTTTTCCCCCCCCTTTTTCCCCCCTTTTCCCCTTTTTCCCCCCCTTTTTAATTTTTTTTCCCCCTTTTTTCCCCCCTCCCCTCTTTTTTTTTTTTTTTTTCCCCCCCCCCTTTTTTTTTTTTTTTCTTTCCCCTCTTTTTTTTTTTTTTTCCCCCCCTTCCTCCCCCTCCCCCTTCCCCCCTTTTTTTTCCTTCCCCCTATTTTTTCCCCCCTTTCCCCTTTTTCCCCCTCCCCCCCCCCTTTTTTCCCCCCCCCCCTCCTCCCCCTTTTTTTAAATTTCTTTTTTCTTCTTCTTTTTTTTTTTTTCCTTCCCCCTTTTTCTTTTTTTTTTTTTTTTTTCCTTTTTTTTTTAAAAAAATTTATAAAAATTTTATAAAATAAAAATTTTAAAAAATATAAAAAAGACTAATAACCCTGAGTACATTCATAGATTATCGTGGGGGGGGGGGGGGGGGGGGGTGGTGTAATGCAGCGGCCATCCTTTGTTTGTGAATAATCATCTAAACATGGTATTATATATACATTATATTGCCAGCTACTTAATCATTATTGTTTTTTTTGTATTTGTCTTTTAGATATGTGATTAGCTCTATTTCCTAACTTCCTCCTACTTCCTCCTCCTTCTCCTCCTCATCCCTCCTTCCTTTTCCTCCACCTCCCCCTCCCTCCCCTCCCCTCCCTCCTCCATCACTCTCTCCTCCCTCCCCTTCTTTTTCCTCCTCCCCCCCCTCCTTCCTCCCCTCCCTTCCTCCCCTCCTCATTTCTCCACCTCCCCTCCTTCTCCTCCCTCCTCTCCTCTTGCTCCTAATCCTCCATCTTTTCCTCCTCTCCCCCCTCCTCCACTCTCCACCTTCTCTCCCTTCCTCCTCCTCCTCCTCCTCCTCCTCCTCCTCTTTCCTCCACCTCTCCTCCTTCTTCTCCTTCTCCTTCCTCCTTCTTCTTCCTCCTCCTCCTCCTCCTCCTCCATCTCCTCCCCCTTCTCTTCCCTCCCTCCTCCTCCCTTCCTCCTCCCCCTCCTCCTCCTCCTCCTTAAACCTCTCTTCCTCCTCCTCCTCCTTCCTCCTCCTCCTCCTCCTCCTCCTCTCCTTCTCCTCCTCCTCCTCCTCCACCTCCTCCTCCTCCTCCTCCTCCACCTCCTCCTCCTCCTCCTTCTCCTCGCCTTACTTCTCTTTTGTCCCTCAGTCTTCTTTTTTCCTTCTTCGTTCTTCTCTCATCCTTCTTCTTCTTCTTCTTTCTTTTCTTCTTCTTCTTTCTTCTTCTTCCTTATTTTTCCCTTCTCTACTTCGTCCATAGCCTTATATATATATATATATATAATATATATATATATATAATATATATATATATATATATATATATAGAGGAGAGAGAGAGAGAGAGAGAGAAGAGAAAGAAAGAGACGAGCTAGAGAATTGAGAGAGAGATAGGGAGAGAGA
>NC_088374.1:1503911-1516411 GCF_034508935.2 Berghia stephanieae | reverse complement strand
ATGATGATGATGATGATGATGATGATGATGATGATGATGATGATTTGATGACGATGATGATGATGATGATGATGATGATGATGATGATGATGATGATGATGATGATGATGATGATGATGATGACATTTGGCGATATTGAATATTTTGTTCATGACATAGACAACCCTGTTAACGTTAAGGTTTACTCATTTTACACCCGAGTATGCTGAGATAATGTGAGTAAAACGCTCTTTATAGAATGTAACTTTGCACCGCACGAGACTCGAACCCATGAACTTTCAATGCGTAGGTATTGGTCACTTGGAATTCCTTATCCCCCCCCCCCCCTCCTCCTTCATCCCACATATGCGCTCCACTACAATAGACACCCAGATAACCACGCCTCTCGGACAGTCGTCATAATGTAAACAATAATAACAATGAATGGTAAACATAGCAGGTTTTAATTTCGATGGCATGTGTCTAAGTAAAATACCCACTGCTCTTCGCTTGATCAATAGAACCAGCACAGAAAACGGTGTGCAAAGTTAAACGTTTATAATATGATCGAGAAAACCGTGTGATAAATAGTCACCCATCTGGCGGTAAAAAAAACAATAACAATAATCAGAAAAAAGTCAATTTTATTCAAGTTGTTGTTTATAAACAACCAACTATGTTTGTCCCAGCACGTATGAAGGTTTGTTACGAATTTCATGTCATATTGGTCAACAATATACCAGTTAATTGGATTCAGTAGTCTGATGTTACGCCGCCCGGCAACGTCAGCCATCTTGAAAGAAAATCATTACCTTTTATTCTTTAAGTTAGCTAGAACCTTTCATATGTTTTGTGATCAGAATGTATAAAAGTCAAAACAAGATCATATTTATAATGTTTTTCTCCTCTGGATACACTTTTCTGCTCGTCGGAGAAATATTTTATAAGGGCTTCCGCCATTGTTCCCATAGTTTAGAGCCAGTGTTACTAATTTACCATGCGTCATTAGGAAGGAAGTGACGTTACGACTATTGAATCCTATTTGTGGTGACCACAAGATTACCCAATAGTTGGACACTTCCAAACCAAGGCGTGTAAAATCTTCCTTTATTATCGTAACTCAAAACTGAAAGACTTCCATATTGGGGAAACCTGGAGGGAATTAAAAAAGTATAAAAAATTGAGCTTTATATAGCGCAATATCCACTAAATGTGCTCAAAGCGCTTTATAAGGGGTCCCTTGTCAACAGCAGCATTTAAACATGTCGGACGGGACATGCCGCCTGTTAGGCGATATTACACTTTTTCCGGACAAAGACAATGCTGTTATCGGCCAAATACTCATTTTACACCTGAGTATGGTGAGAGAATGTGAGTAAAGTGACTCAACTATGCGCCGCCGAGCGCGAGGCTCGAACCCAGGACGTTTCGATCCGAAGGCGAGTGTCATACCGCTAGACCACAATAGCCACACATATAGAATAGTGTACAAATACCATGCCCGAGGGAGGTGGGGTATTCAAAGACCCAACGGAATTTATGCCAGGCTTCATGAATGGAATCGAAAACAGTGGGTCGCCTCAAACCGACTACTGACAGGCCACGGCAGGACTGCTGTAAACATGCATGACGGGGTCTGAGCGAGGCAGCCGACTGTCCCCACTGTCAGGGAACGCCAGAGACAGCAGACGACATAATCCTGCACTGCCCTGTGACGAGATTGGCGGGAGGTTTCGAGGCTGTCCTCAAATGCGGTGACACATTTAAAGACTGGCTGGAGACTTCCAGTGTGGAGATGTAGCCATACGCTAATACTACTAACGGAACAAACAAAAGAAGATAGAGTTTACGATACGGATCGTCAACTCCAGAAAACGCGTCCAAATCTAATTTTAGATCATCCACGCCTACTTATTGAAGGGACGTGTGCAGACGTTTTATTTCTGTACTTTCCTCACGATCGATTTAGACCTACACAATATCTCTGAATTTAATCATGCATTTATGTCATATTTTTTTTTTGTTGGCTGAAGACGGGTTTTGAGCCCGAAACTTTCTGTGTGTGACATTTAGGCTTGTTTTTTTTTTTTCTTTGTTTTGTTTTTTTTTTCAAGCTGTTATATTGATTTTTGTTCATTACTTTTTATAGTCCACATTTTGTTGCAGCCTAGAATCACTTTAACGAATGTCAGGTTGATTGTAAGAATTACACACTTTATCAAACAGCAGCACACGTCATCCAATGATGCTGTTTGCCATTTGAGAGCTTACACGTTACGTGTAGGTTAACAGGAAATGTGGAGGCAACAACTGGCAAAAAGATAATCGACTGCTCAGTAAGGCCCATGTGAAAGTGAAGAATGGCGTTCCATGATGTTCAATCTATGTAGGGAGACGGACCTCCGAAAGGTCAGGTAAGATAATGACCCTTGAGCGTGAAGAATGGCGTTCAAAACATTGCAACCTCTGTAGGAGACGGACCTCCGGTAAGGTCATGTAAGATAATGACCCTTGAACGTGAAGAATGGACGTTTCAAAACATTGAACCTCTGTAGGGAGACGGACCTCCGGTAAGGTCAGTTAAGATAATGATCCTTGAACGTGAAGAATGGCATTCCAAAACATTGAACCTCTGTAGGGAGACGGACCTCCGGTAAGGTCATGTAAGATAATGACCCTTGAACGTGAAGAATGGCATTTCAAAATATTGAACCTCTGTAGGGAGACGGACCTCCGGTAAGGTCAGGTAATGTAAGGAACGTACCAACACAACTCGCGTACCAGGCGTCATGTGGCGACGCACGTCTGAAAAGAGCTCCTGATTTTCTTCCGCGTCGTGGGTCAATTGTTAATGATAATGGAGAGGCTTCCGATGGGAACAATAAAAGCAGCGGACGTTTCGGGTTAAAACCCTTCGTCAGTACAACGATAGACAAAAAAAAAACGTTGAAAACAAATAGAATTAAAATTGGCATAATGCTTCATTCACACCCCAACCATCATTGAGGCCAGACGATGCAATTTATACTCCATTTCATTTGTGACCCATCGTATCAAAACGGTATTATGTCGGAACGAACCAGATGCTTAAAATCTGAATTAAATGTTGAAAATATAAATCGCTGGCATTAGCACCCTAAAATATGGTATCCGTTCTCCTCAATAAAACATACAAACTTAACACAAGTCTGATATTTCTGGCTATAAATTCAAATTTCAACATCTTAATCATCCCGACTTAATACCGTTTTAAGGCGAAGAGTCACTTTTGCTTTCAACCGTTTATTGGTGATTGTTGTGGGTCGTGACGACGGGACTGGAGCCCAATTGTGTTTGTTTTGATTGTTTTCAATCATTGGGTTTTCACCCGTATAACAGAATACTCTTCAAGAGTTGTAACGTCACTTCCCCCGTAATGACGCATGGTAACTTAGTAACTGGCTCTAAACTATCGGAACAATGGCGGACGCCCTTATGAAATATTTCTTCGACGAGCATAAAAGCGTATCCAGAATGAGAAGAAAACATAAATCTGATCATATTTTGACTTTTACGCATTCTGATCAGAATAATAAAAAGTACAGATTTTCTTTGTTTAGAACCACGATGGCCACCGTTGCTGGGCGACGTGACATCAGACTATTGAATCAAATTGCGGAGCAACGATGAAAACCGCGATAAGCTTGAAATATTTCTTGTGAATCTGCTGCAGTTGTGATGGACAGATAGCGCTGCTGGCCTTGAGGATCAGTCGGTCAGATGTGTTGCATGTGGAGTTTTTTAACTCCCACTTTTTTTTCTGACCAATATTAGGAAAATCGTCACATTCGACACGACACAACCAACATTTTTCTCATTCAAATTTCGTTTGTACATCATAAAAATAAAGGAAATGAGAAGTTTGTTGTAGAGCATGTTTTGATAAAGAAAATGTATCTCAAGAATTTTACTGCTATCTATTGTGTTTGAGTGACAAAACATATATTTTTGTGTTTGTTGGGTGTGAAGTTTTGGGGAAAATCGTGAAAATGGCCGGTAAGTGGAATTAATGAATAGTCATGATTATCCTTATCAATTTGATATATAGGGTTAAGGACTTGGTGTGTTATTATGACCGATATTATTATTATTATTATTATTATTATTATATTATTATTATTATTATTATTATTATTATTATTATTATTATTATTATTATTTATTATTATTATTATTATTATTATTATTATTATTATTATATTATTATTATTATTATTATTATTATTATTATATTATTATTATTATTATTATTATTATTATTATTATTATTATTATTATTATTATTATTATTATTATTATTATTATTATTATTATATTATTATTATTATTATTATTATTATTATTATTATTATTATTATTATTATTATTATATTATTATATTATAATATTACCACCATCATCAATATTATCATTATCCTTGTATGTAATAATGTTGATACAATAACGTTGTATAATATATGATAACACAAGACATGTCCATATAACCAGATCAGATAATTGGGTTTTTTAAACATACATAAAAATATTGTTTATATAATATATCATCTTTTATCATTGTCATCATATGGCTTATTCATGTTTATATATAAGTTATGGGAATATAGAGCAATTGCGTACAACACCCGTTTTAGTCTATTGATAAATATAAAGTAAAATCATGTCGCATCATCATTACTTGGTGCCATGTACGATACAACAAAATAATTTTTCTCCCTCCCCTCTCCTCCCGGGAATAAATAAAGTATAGCCTAGCCAATCAATGGATTACATTAATTTCTAATATCCTTATTCAGTCACCTGAATATATTACCGATTCCGGACGATGCGACACATTTTACAGACAACAACCTATCTCTATAAACCTTGAAGCAAAATTCCTCATAGTTTTCCATTTTTGTTACCACCAAATTTATTGTCATCATCTCCATTGCTCCGATATATCACCAGTGTGACGCGACGAGTCACTAATTATGGTTAAATTAATAAATAATTAACTATCCTAGACATTGGATATCTGAGACAAAATAAGGGGAAGCAACTCAATGTTTTTTTTACTAACTTTTGATATTCATTGATTATCTCCCTCCTTTGAATTAAATAGATTTTAAAATATCAACCCCCCCCCCCCCCCCAAAAAAAAAAAAAAAAAACCAGAAAAATACAAACTGTTTTATTTTTAGATTTTCTAGAATTTCTTAACAACGACAAAGAGAGGAAAATAAGAAAACTCAAAAAATTCCTCCCGGCTTTGGCATATTATTTGTAATTTTCTGGTTTCATTTTATTTTATTATCACCAAATTAAATTAAAGCATATTTTCAAAAAAATCGTTGTATGCGAATAATACTATGTTTACCGTATAATTTATAGAAGTTTAGAAATATTTGACATTTGTGTAACGTGACAATACCTCCCACTGTTTTGATCTGTTTATATATTACGCAATTTCCACAAAAGGTACTTAAAGTCTTTTATAAAGGGTCCCTGGTCAACATCAACACGTAACATGTTGAACTAAACATGACGCATGTTGGGAGATAAACAATTTTTTTTTTCCAACAGAAACAACGCTGTAACGGTCATTGTCTAATTTTACACCTGAGTACGATGAGATAATGTGAGTAATTATTCTTTTCCAAGGGCTCAATTGTGTACGGAGCTCATTGAAGAGCCCATTGACTTAGACAAAATTATATATGTAATTAGTGATTCAAGGCTAGTCATATGACATTATTATATTCTATATTTCTCTGATTATCAATCTTGTTATATCGATATTATTATACAGACGTAAACAGTGATTCAAGGCTAGTCATATGACATTATTATATTCTATATTTCTCTGATTACCACTCTTTTTATATCGATATTATTATACAGACGTCAACAGTGATTCCAGGCTAGTCATATGACATTATTATATTCTATATTTCTCTGATTACCACTCTTTTTATATCGATATTATTATACCGACATAAATATAGGTTCAATGCTAGTCATATGACATTATTATATGATATATTTCTCTGATTATCAATCTTTTTTATATCGATATTATTATACAGACGTAAACAGTGATTCCAGGCTAGTCATATGACATTATTGTAAGCTATGTATCTGAGATTAGTACACTCTTTATATAGATTTTATTAATTATTTTCTATAAAAGAATAGAAAAAATATGTTTCGAAAAAAACCACCAGTCCTTCATTTATATACTTTCGTGTCACAACTGTATGGATTTGTTTTTGTTACTGGTCACCTTGACCTAGTTGACTTTGTGATGAGAATTACGCCTGGGCTATTCCAGTCCGTGAATTCAACCCTACATACACAGTGTCTTATTTTACTTTAAAATACCTATTGCATGTATCTATTAAATCATCCACCGTTGTCTGATTCGAAGAAGTCACTTTGTGAGACAAAACTATTGAACTCACTCGCTGTCTAGATGGACTGGGTATTATGTGTATGCAAAAGACGGTAGATAATCCTGGGTTAGTCATTGCAATAAGTCATAGAACTAGGGTGACTTATATATATATATTAATATTGCTCTATTTTGTCACATAAAATGTAAATTGAAGGTTTGTTTATATGGTATAGTTATCAGATATTGTTATCAATTATACAGATTGTTGCTATTTGTGTCCTAGACTTGGATGAGACAGTGACTTTGTCAAAGATCAGAGACAAATAGATATACAGATTCATACATAGAGATATATTTATATCTTATCTATTACTGGTCTCTTATCCTCCCCCCCCCCTCCCCCCACCAACACTAATCTTAAAGAAATGAATCTAAGCCAGTCCTCTTATGATTCTTCGTGCCTAATTGAATCACATAAGAAATAACAATCGGTAATTACATGGAATTTTAGTATTTAATAATAGATGAGATAATCTACATACAAGTCTTTTGTACAGAATACCTTGGGGCGGTGAAATCTAGTTGACTATATAGATGGATCGTTATTGGATATTATATAAACAATATAAATTAATTAAGGGCGACAACCATGAAAACGTTATTTGTAAATTGTATATTACCAGTGGCTTCCCTTAGTAATTACAGGAACAAAATTTATCACATATTGAGTCAAGTACTGTATTTGTGTTTGTTGTGTATCGTATAGAATTGACCTAGAATACGATATAGTATAGATGGTCTAATTGTGTCTGTAAACGAAAGTCGTTTTCTGTTCGTAGAACAGATAATGTGTTCTGAAAAAAACTCGTAAGAAAGAATTCAGACTAAAACTGTATAATGTCGGTATATCCGTGTTGTCTGTGAAAGTTAGCTTTATTGGGGGAGTGAAACAGATATAAATATTAAAAAGGGAAAAAGAGGACAAAAGAAAAAGTTAAAGTCATAATTTTGTAAAATGCGAGTCGGTTATAAAATATCAATAATACAATATGACGTTTGTTGCCTTTAACACAAAAAAGCCAACCAGTTGATAATATTCATATACAAATGGGGCAGTGTGGCTCAGCCGTAACGTATTTTCCTCTTATCCGAAAGGAACCGAGTTTGATAGCCCGCCGCTGCGCTCTATGGCTTGAGCAAGTCACCTTGCCCTAACTCAATTTGCGGCCCTGCACTGCGGCTGACTCCTGTGATATTCCAGTCTTCCCTTGGAATAGACTCTAGAGACAAATGAGATGAAGACAGGGATTTTTTTCCAATGTCTATTTTCAAATATTAATCAAGTGCATTAAAACTTCTTATCATCTCGTTTTCAGACACCGTGTTTCACCTTGTCATAAGGGGACTGCTTTTCCCCAAATTCTAAACGAATGTTCATTCATTTTCTCTCTTTTTAAACTCCACTTCTTACTATAAAAATAGTGCTGCTATCAAGAATTATAATCTGTGAAAGGAAATAAATGTTTTGTTTTATTGTAGAGAATGAACAAAATATATTGTTTCATTGTAGGCAATGAAGAGAATGTCTTGTTTCATTTTAGAGGATGAAGAAAATTGTGGTGTTTTATTGAAGAGAACGGGGAAAATGTCTATTCTCTAACATATTCTAAACAACGTACTGGGGTGAGTCAAAAAGTGACTTTTCTTATTACTTTATAACATAATGAATCAATACTATGCAACATACCTCAAATTAAATTAGTATTAGCAGAGTAGAATAATACTTCTCAACACAGTTTCCTCATCTCTGGGTAGCCAAAGTCTAACTTATTTTAAGGTCGTGTATTTCGTCCTCATAAAACTGAGTTGAGTGAACTTTCAATACTGTCTTGGCTTTTTGATCAACTTCAAAGCGATGTCCCCTCATTGCCTCATTCACTGGATGGAAGTCTGATTGTGTCAAGTCTGGTGAATACGGAGGCTGAGGCAACGTTGTCCACCGATTACCTCCCTTTTCCTGACATATGTGTGTGTGGATGGACATTTTCATGAAGAATAAATACTCGTTCAATCTCCAAATCAGGTCTATCTCGACGGATTCTTGCTTTTCGTCGCTTCAATGTCTATTTGTACATGCTATCTCGTCAATAGGTCTTCTTCTAATGGATGTCATCAATACTTCTATCGTTATTGGTTCACTGAGTTAACACCGCTTGGACGACGACTGTGACAATCATTGCCAGGGATTTCGGGATCGGTGTTGGATTGCGTCCCATGTTTATCTAAATGACGAAATACACCTGTCACTCACCCGAAACACTGACTCTACAAAATTATTGTTTTACCAACTGTCCCAGGGTTTCTTCCTCGACAACAAGAAATTCAATGACAGATTATTATCGCTGACAGACATTCGTTCGGACAGCCATTGTAAACTGCTACAACAGCATATAAAAATGCAAGTTTTGGTTTAAAGAGTACATATGTCAATCTACTTGTGTCAAATTTGTCGTCACATGAAAAAGAAATGAACTCAGTAAGACATTCGTCCCTTACTTGTTGTCTCGCCCTCGTAACACGTTTCCAGGACTTTGCACTTAAGGGGTAATGACTCTCTAATAAAAATAGTTAACACTTTGTATGATTACAAGGAGTGAAAATTTATTTTTAAATATATATTCTATCCAGACCTCATAAATATGGAAATATCTCAATGGAGAAAGATTAGAAGGGAGTTATAGAAATGTACCGTGGCCGAAAATACGATGGGGCAACGCCTCGTTATAAATAATTTCTTTTGTTCACACCATGAAATGCAAACTAGGTTATAAGATATTCTGTATAGAATTATTTAGTTATATTTCCAAATCAACCACTATATATCTCTACTTACAATGTTGGTTTTAATCCAACAAATTCTTTATTCGATTAGGAATCAACTCAAAACTTGCTAACAATTGACATTTCAATAACGCTTTTCAATGGATTATGATAAAAAATACATTTGTAACAGAACATAAAATGCTTTATTGCATGTCCAATTGTTTCGACAAGACATAAATTTTAATTGAGTTCATTATTCTCCTGTACTACTAATTCCTGGAGTTTTTATTTTTATGAGATTCAATAAAAGTGAGATGGTTTGACAGGGATAATATAAAATTAAGATATGCACGCCTTAACATAAATGTCTACACTTTAATCTAGAATTGACTGTTCCAATATGTTGTGACAATTTTATATAGATGTAAAAGATGTCCACATAATCACTTTTATTGAGAAACAGATATATTAAAGAATAAATTATGTCAACATTTGTTAATTGGAACAGTTCATGTATAAACATAGTCTATCATCATTGGACATTAATCTTTTGTATAGGCTGACTTTTCAATAATGAAATACAGATACAGTTTGTGTATTTGATAACAATTATTACATGACGATTACAACGTGTGACATGTGTATTGTTATCAAAAAGTATATTAATCTCCTGACTCTCATTTCTTGTCAAGATACGCATGCCAAGATAGATAGTAACTTCAAAAACTGATTGTATACCGAACATTATCAAATTACAATGATTGTTGTTTAACTTAAAATATATTTAATTATGTGAGTTTCTCAATACTTTTTTTATTATCGAAAGATATCAAATGAAACAATAAGATATGTGCAGTAATTGTTGATGAAAATCAAGAACCAAGTATTTGTCAGAATTAGTAATAGACAAAGTGTTTGACATGTACAGAAATACCAAATCGTTGATGGAAGATAAGAACCAAATATCTGTCAGAATTAGCAATAGACAAAGTGTTTGACATGTACAGAAATACCAAATCGTTGATGGAAGATAAGAACCAAATATCTGTCAGAATTAGTAATAGACAAAGTGTTTGACATGTACAGAAATACCAAATCGTTGATGGAAGATAAGAACCAAATATCTGTCAGAATTAGTAATAGACAAAGTGTTTGACATGTATAAGTAAAGGTAATTAATAAGAAAAGTACACATCATCTGTGTCGACTGCCATAGTGCACCAATCTTGTGTCAACCACACATTGCTAATTCTATTCTACAATCAATCAAGGGGATTTTTTAAAATCAGAAAAACAATATGGCCATCGCTGATGATTCTGATAAATCATAGGCAATAAATTGGGAGGGAAGTTATTTTAAGTACTTTCAATTATTCATCCCTTTTTATTATATATTATTTGTATTATATGTTTCATCATCGTCATCTCATATATTTGACATTCTAAAATGTGTTTATTATTTTTCACCGGATATTTTTCTTTCATATTTTTGTTGTAATAATCAGATTTGCTAAATATATCCCAATAATTATATCTAAGTACTTTTATAACAATTCCTTTACATCGACATTTTATTAATGTAAATATTGTTTGTCTCTTATATTTGACATCCTAAAATAGAGCGTTTTCTACCGAAAATTTTTCTTTCAAATTTTGTGTTGTAATAATCAGAATTGCAAAAGATATTCCAATAATTATATATATTACCATTAGCACAAATATAATAGTTACAACTCTCATTACAATACCCACACATCACAACAAACATCAACAAAACTATCGCCACCACAACTATCATAACATCAACACCAAATCATCACCACCGCCATT
This sequence comes from Berghia stephanieae, assembly GCF_034508935.2. Lineage (NCBI taxonomy): Eukaryota > Metazoa > Mollusca > Gastropoda > Nudibranchia > Aeolidiidae > Berghia > Berghia stephanieae. Next base: position 1,505,367 of record NC_088374.1, on the reverse strand, counting down.
AAATTTATCACCACTACAACTCTTAATACAACATCCACAAATCACCACCTACACCGTACATCTACAACAACCACAAATCACCACCTACACCCGTACATCTACAACAACCACAAATCACCACCTACACCCGTACATCTACAACAACCACAAATCACCACCTACACCCGTACATCTACAACAAACACAAATCACCACCTACACCCGTACATCTACAACAACCACAAATCACCACCTACACCCGCACATCTACAACAACCACAAATCACCACCTACACCCGTACATCTACAACAACCACAAATCACCACCTACACCCGCACATCTACAACAACCACAAATCACCACCTACACCCGCATATCTACAACAACCACAAATCACCACCTACACCCGTACATCTACAACAACACACACATCACCACCCACACCCGTACATCTACAACAATCACAAATCACCACCTACAACCGTACATCTACAACAAACACAAATCTCCACCAACAACCGTACATCTACAACAAACACAAACTCTGTCATCGCCTTTGTCATCCATGATACAAATGACAATGTCCAATATGTTTAAGATAACGTTTTTGTGTCCAATTCCATTTCTATAACCAGTGACTACAGCCATTAGAAAATGGTTTCTGTTTCCTTTTTCCATTTTGTTTTTTCCCTTGTATACGCAGAAGTAAATTAAACATTTAACCCAAGACATGATGAGGATCCTGTGTTATTTTTTTCATCTTTAGATTATTTTTTATGGCTGTCCAGTGTACGCACATTTCATCAAAACTATCAATCTATAAAAGTATATTCTCTTCCTTTAACAGTTGATTGCAATTAAGTTGAAATATCCTATAGAGGTCTATACTTTGAATGTTAAATGCGTTTTTCTCAACACTACAAACTCTCTACAAATGAGTGAAATAAACATACGCAGGACCTCTTGGAGATGGAAATTTAAAAAAAGAAGTAGGAGTAATTTGGATTTATTTCAGTTTCTAATTAAGTCAAAAATCGGGTTCTTTGTTTTCCTTTTTTCTACCCGTGGCTAAAATATTATGGCAATCGGTTGATAAGCAAAAAAGCCTTAGGGTTTTACATGTTTTTTTTTTCTCCAATATGGCGACTTTTCCATAGCAGAGGGCAACTTTTTTCGAAAAAAAAGTTGCATGCAATCGTCTTTCCCAAACATGTATCTTATGACTGTGCACAGAAGTTTAAGATATTTCATCAAATACATAATGACCCCTTAGTGTCACCTCCCCCCCACCGACCCTCCCTCCACCCTTAATTAACTATGAAAACTGTTCACTATGTAAGTCACTTTGAACACATATTACTTCAATGTGACTTATGACCTCGGGCACATGGAAAGTTAATATAGTTAATTCAGATAATTCCCATTGAAAGTGATGAATCGCATTATATGATTCGCTCACGTTTGTAAAAGGTCACG